>NW_024716703.1:23911644-24004144 GCF_018991925.1 Homarus americanus | reverse complement strand
ATATCATGGAGTGAGGTAGGTGTTGGGAGCGTCTGAATCATCCTTTCATCTTTAACTCGTAGCTTGGTCAACCTAACACGGCTGTCGGGTTTGATGTAATATCGGTCGTGGTTTTCCCTTGAGCCGAGGTTAACATCCTAAATATTTTGTTGTAGTAATTTATGAATGGAAAGTCAGACACCGTTGTCTCCATTTTGTGTGTGTGTGTGTGTGTGTGTGTGTGTGTGTGTGTGTGTGTGTGTGTGTGTGTGTGTGTGTGTGTGTGTGTGTGTGTGTGTGTGTGTGTGTGTGTGTGTGTGTGTGTGTGTGTGTGTGTGTGTGTGTGTGTGTGTGTGTGTGTGTGTGTGTGTGTGTGTGTGTGTGTGTGTGTGTGTGTGTGTGTGTGTGTGTGTGTGTGTGTGTGTGTGTGTGTGTGTGTGTGTGTGTGTGTGTGTGTGTGTGTGTGTGTGTGTGTGTGTGTGTGTGTGTGTGTGTGTGTGTGTGTGTGTGTGTGTGTGTGTGTGTGTGTGTGTGTGTGTGTGTGTGTGTGTGTGTGTGTGTGTGTGTGTGTGTGTGTGTGTGTGTGATAATAATAATTAACGGTTTATTGAAAGAGCTTGGCAGCCAGAAGGCTGAAAATATACAGTTACATATTTGGGGAATGGGTTACGAATTACAAATAGTATACAAGTGACATAAGTGACACAAATAAGACATATAGTAACTTAGATGGGGATCAGCTCAAACTACAGTTTGTGTGTGTGTGTGTGTGTGTGTGTGTGTGTGTGTGTGTGTGTTATTTTCCGTGCTCTTATTGTGCCTGTGTTATTGATGTTACATGTCATTGTTCTTTGTATCCATGTTGTTTGGGTTATTTGTGCCGATGTTCTTGTGTCTGTTATAGCTGTTACTTGTGCCTGTGCTGTTATTATTTTTGTACCTATGTACTGTACAATAGGTGTGTTTGTATTGACTTGATCCTCTTTTGTGTGTCTGACTGTAGGTGATTGCTTGGTTCTCCCCAAAGATAAATTTCTGTATGAGTCCTTATATGCTGTACCCTATGATCCGTACATGTGGTTTTTAAAGGGTTAAATATGAAGTACGTACCTAAAATTTGCATAATTTGTTTCCTTTGGCAGCCGACGGGTCATCCTCAGTTCACCCAGACCAATATTTTTTTACAGCATACTCACAATATTTGCTGTTTTAGAAAGTCTCTTGTTATATGGACATTGCAAAGGATGAGTATAGGGACTTGATCAGGCTCTGGTTCTTAGATGCTAACATGGCTTCCGTCCTGTCGGATGCACGTGTGGGATTACTGATAAAAGAGACACTATTGTTTTTATTTGTGTTTTTTGGAAGTCTATACTTTCAGTGTTGTAGACGTATCACTGGTTGACACGTCTGTTGTTGTGTTTGGTACTCCTACTCATTGTGTTTGTTATTGTTGTTATTTCCTAGAGTTGTTATTGTTACTGATACCCTTTGTTGTGTTTGATAAATTTATCCCCCCCCCTCCCCCCCACCACCACCTCCTTGAATGAAGCTCTAAAACTCGCGACAGGGAAACTTGGGGGAGGGTTAAGAGGTTTATAATTTAGACAGGTAACGTGTGTTTTCGTGGAGGAGGAAGAGGGGAAAGGAGGGAATTACGAATAGGAAAATGAAAGGAAAGGAAGGAGAACGGATGAGTAAGCAGGGGAATGATAAGGAACGGAAAAGGTAGAAATTTGAATAAGTGAAGGAGGAAGAAGGTAGAAAAGATGAATGTAGGAAGAGAAGGACGAACAAGAAATGTAGGAATAAGAAGAGGAGGGGAAAGGGGAAGAATGGCAGGAGAGAGGCAGGAATAGGAGATTGGGTAAGGCAGATATAGAAAGGGGAGCGGCAAACAGGAATGGAATTAGGAAAAGAAAGGAGGAGGAATATTAGAATTACCGTGGACAAACCCTGGAATTGTTTGAGGCAAAGTTTTTTAGTAGGCCGAACAGATTTACTTAGTTGCATTCGAGAGAATAAGCAGGCCTAGCTTAAGGAGCTTGATACACCAAGAAATTTTTATTTATTTATTTATTTTTTATTTTTTATTATTATTTTTTTTATTTTTTACAAAGTCGGCAATGCCTTGATGAACGAACCACAAGGAATTAGCTACATATGTTTACATTTACCTAACACTAGCGGGCTCTTGTCGCAAAAGTAGATGAGATAGTGCTTATCTCGCCGTGTGTTGTCAGAGGGTAATGAAGACATACTTGTTAGCTAGGTTGTCAAGTACCTGTACTGTGTGTGGCTCAGCATCGTCACTGCATTAGTGTTGTTATACTTACTGTAAGTCAGTGCGTTATCGTTTACTGCGCCATTAAAGATTTAGAAGTGCCATAAGCATCCTGTCAAGTACGGGCTTCAACTGTTGTGTACGCCTGTCACATGATACGGAATATCCATGACCGTTTTTGTCGTGGTTTTTGTCTTCACCATTGGTGCCCATGGAAAAAAGATGTCCCAAGGCGTTTTGCAAATTAAATGGTTCATAGAAGGTAAACTTGTGCTTTTCAGCGCATTGTTATTGTTTTAGCTATGATGTACTGTAAATGGATGATAGCATGTTGTTGTGTACGTGTTTCAGCAGTGGTGAAGACTGGTCAGGTGGTGTACAGGTGTCAAGCTCCAGCTCTTGCCATAACAGGTCGACCCTTAACCTTTTATTTCTGTGGGCCAGGCAAGGTGGAGCAGACTTCCAGCCACACTCCAGCCGCAGTAACGATGATGGTGAGCCACGTCTCACCAACCAACCATACTGATTGTCTCCTTGCTGCACCACACACACCTTTATGGTCTACCTCGGGCTAATTGTTAGCCAGGGATTATTATGGTCTACCTCGTATCACAACCCTCTGTCTCGCCCAGACTTACCCCACAAAAGAGACAGAGAGAGCTGGACAACAGTGATATACTACTGATATGACTAGCTTTAAGTAGGGTAGACTTCATGAGATACTCTTTAGGTGTTCCCAAATACTCATTCATGGCTCAAAAATAATATCCTGGGCGAAAAGGTCCAACAGAAACACCTCGGTAAATCTACCTTATTTACATATATTTACAAATGAAGGGTACAAGACAATATAAATTCATTTCCTACCTAATTGGGAGATCAGCAGCAGGAGTTTTAGTGTAAATGTTTGAAAATGGGGTAAATTTTCTGAATACTTAGATCAAATGGGCGACAATTCCAATGGTTATAGGTTTGTGACCTCCTAACTCTTTGGGTCTACTGTATATGATTAACACCCACTTGTACTTGAGGTTGGCGAAGGTGATAGTAGGATAAGGTCAATTTGAGTTTCAGGGTAAATCACTTGTCCGGATGAGACTAACAATCAGCTGAGATAATGGTGGCTGTGTTCAGTGAATTTTTTAGATAAAACTCTCTCCTAACATTAGAACATTTTACGACTGCTTAGAATCCAGTTTTATTTATGAGTTTCTCTTGAGGTTGACGTAAATGTTACATGTCTTTTTTTCTTATTAGTTCCATAGAATATGAAGAATTACACTGCCCCCAGAACTCTCCGTCTTTGTTTTCAGCTCTCCTGTAATGCTCCCTCTCTCCCATCCTTTTTTCATAACCGCTTTATACAATGTATGATTCAAAAGAAAATCTTGACAAAGTTTCTTTGAAGAAATTCATCGAGCAGATTTGGAGGTATGAGGATTAAAAAAATGCTTTTGTTGTCATTGTGGCCTTGGCCTCAGACGTATCAAGGTAATTTGTTATGTGTCTCTAGAGTTAATTCCTGTATACCAGAAGTTATTTGTGATACCTGTAAACGTGTATTTTTTACTTTATGTTAGTTTTGTCGAAATATCATCCTGGTTTATAGTACAGCGGCATAGCCAAACAATTGTGCATTTTATGATGAAAACATTAACTTTGGCACAGATATAGAGTAATACATGGTGAATATTTTCAGATATGGAACCACTAGAAACTCAACCTCTGTGGGCGCCATATTGAATTTCAAGATGGCTGCCGTTCAGGATACGCTAAACTATGTACAGGGTATTTCTGTTTTTACGGTTGCATATTTCATTCCAATGCATCAATATACATAATCCTGGTTACAAAAATCATTTGTGATAGTTTTCGAAGTTTATTACAATGAAAAAGACAAGTAAAAGCATTACACTGGAAAATTAACATACATATTTTCCAAACTCCCAAAACTTATTTTTTTTTCTGAACATTCGGCTATTGAGGTCGAATCTCTGTAGATATTTGGCCTTAACAGCTACCTTCACATGCACAAAGTCCAGTGCATTTAAGTGCAGCTTTTTTGCACCTACACTTGCCACCGCAGTGTTTTCTGCAACCGCAAGAGATGAGCTCTTAGCATGACTTTGACACTTCAGAGTGTCCCATGGAAGGAATCTTGAGCTCTGGTGGAGCTGGATTGTGATCATTGTTATCTACAACATCTGTAGTGAAAACTCCTTCATAGGAGGTTTGGTGGGCAGACCACCTTCTGTCGAAATCGTTCACAGACACTATTGCCCATTTCTGCAGAGATTCTGAGAACTCAGTCATACGAGATGCTCATACCTAAACCAGCCATGGTGTCTACCAACTCTCTTTTTCTGGTGTGAGCGTGAATTACCATACCGACATATATCGGTAACGGCGTTTCTTGCTTGACTCTGTGCCTAACATTGGCAACACCATGTGGTTCTTTCCTAATATGCTTGACGCTGTTGTATTTGAGCAGCTGAACTATGGTTAAGGATGCTGCAGAACGTTGTTGTGGCGAGTCGATGCTAGGTCCTTCAAGAATCATTGAAACCAGTGTCATGAGGAGGGTTGAGACACTGTTCTCTTGGCATTTTTCAGAAAAGGATTCGTTGAATCCTTGCCCTTCTGTGAACATATCCCTTCTCACAATTTGTGCAGCTCGTAGCAGATGTACAGCATCATTGTTGTGATCATATTCACATGCCTTTGCTAGAGCGTCTCCTATGTCATCTTCGAAGGCCAGGAGAATGTCACGTCCCTTGTTATGTTCCTGCATATTTGGGAACTGGGCTAATGTGCATTCCTTTAGTCAGGTGCTGTGGACTCGTTGGTTCAGCTTTATGCCATGTCCTTCCATTCTCTGAGTATAGAGCTTGACCAAGTCTGACAACTTGAAATCAGGTGCACAGATTTTATCATCAAAGGTGCCTTTGATGTATGAAACTAACTCAGCTAACACCACTGATGACATAACCGTCTCATAGGTTGTCTCCCGTTTTTCAGTTTCTGATACAGCTCTGGCTCTGTTGTATAGGAATGTCAGACATCTTTTGTGATACTTGGCTTCCCTGGCCACCATGTCGCCTTCACTCAGTTGGGCCAGCAAGAGTCTGTACCTGGTGATACTGTTGTCCAAGATCCTGGTGAAAGAAAAAAGCACAGTGCATTTCTCATGCTGTCTACACATGTGGTGTTAGATCTGGTATGCTTTGTTGAGCTTGCTGAAGTGCCTGAACCAGCCTCCTGGCCTGAAGACTCCTTTCTCTTCTGAGCGCGTTGCAGCTTCAAGTTGTCGTATCTAACTCGACAGAATTTATGCCATTTCGCTTGGCGTGTAGTCAGCGTACGTTCGATGCCTTCACCTTCATCAAGACCTTCAATATTCACACCTACAACTTCTCCCAGTTCATTGAACGCCAATAAATTGTCAGCAAGTGATTTGTATCTTGCCCCACCATCATGCCTTTCAATGCAGCCAGGCATATTATTGGCTCTGATTTCCTTTCTTGACATATCACACAGAGTTCCCAGTTGACTGATGCTGGGGTTCTTGGGGTGTCTAGACTGCTAACATCAACGAGCTTGAACTCCTTTGGCATGACTGTTGCCGCGAAGTTGACTGGCTTGAAGCACACAGTTGTTCATAAACTCAATGCACCTGAAACAATAGAAATGAACTAATTACAATTATTATGTCACAATAGCACATTGAACACATTAATTATATAGCACAATAGCACATTAATTATTATGTCACAATAGCACATTAAGTAAAAAATATATTTTGGGCGGCCGCCAGTTGATGTATTATGGGTTAATCGAATACCTCTGAACCCCCTTTTCTTTCTTCCTATAGCCTATTATTTCCCTATGCTTCGCAGTATTAGACGGTCTCACAGGACTAATACAGTAACGTGGTGAAACCTGGATTTTTTTCCTGGATCCGCCCCTGATTTATAGCGGCCACTCAAATCCAGCATCGAGTGGTTCCATATCTGAAAATGTTCATATACCATTACTCCATCGCTGTGCCAAATTTGGTGCTTTCATCATTAAATGCACAATTGTTATGAAAATTGTTGCTATGCCGCTCCACTATTACGTCAGTTTCTACAGTTTTGACCTCCCCAAAAGTTCAGTACTTACTGTATACCCAATGTACTGTAGTTCTTCCATAATGTTTGATAAGATTAATGCAAATATTTTTTAGATAAGGTTCATTATTGGCGATGGTGTGGAAATACATTGTACACACACACACACATCCTTGACCACCGAAGGGTCAAGACGTACCTGGTTCTCCTCTCGGAGCAGCCAGGTCAACTGTTAAGTTGGCCCATGCCAACTCCCTCCCCTGAACCCTCCTCCCAACCGGAATATCAACAAGTTCTTGCCAGAAGTTACAATTTCATTTAGGAAAGGAATGGAACTAGTGTTAAACAGAGGTGAACAGTGGTGAACAGTGCTTAAGTCAGTGAGAACAACTCAACAGTAACAGTCGTACCCAAGTTAACCTTCACACAGTGAGGTCCCAGGTACCCAGTGATCACGGCCCGTGAGACCCAACAACAACCAGCGATGTGTTAATCCGTCTACGATAGGAACGCCTGGGACCACACCTCACTCATATAACACCATCTGTGAGGGAATTACTACACCACATGAGGTACCTCATAACACCATCTGTGAGGGAATTACTACACCACGTCAGGTCCCTCATAACACCATCTATGAGGGAGTTACTACACCACGTGAGGCCCCTCATAACACCATCTGTGAGGGAATTAGTACACCACGTGAGGCCCCTCATAACACCATCTGTGAGGTAATTACTACACCATGTGGTCCCTCATAACACCGTCTGTGAGGGAATTACTACACCACGTCAGGTCCCTCATAACACCATCTGTGAGGGAACTACTACACCACGTGAGGTCCCTCCTAACACCATCTGGGAGGTAGTTACTACACTACGTGTTTGCTGTTCAACACCTACATTAATCTGTATGTTCACTGTATGTTCCTTTACCTTTCTCTAATGAAGGCTTTTGTTAAACCACCAATGTATGTAATAAGTCATTTATGTCCAATGTATATTTTCAGCCTTCGGGCTGCAGAACTTTTTCAATAACCGTTAATTATTATTATTATTATTATTACACACACACACACACACACACACACACACACACACACACACACACACACACACACACACACACACAAGGTCATTGTAATACCACGTACACCCCCCTCGAGGACAAGGTAGAAAGTGATGCATCTTTACAGAATGATAATGGGATTATGCTGCTGGTGTTATGAGTGTAAAGAAGTGCGTGCACTTCACAAGGTTAAACTAATGCATTCACAACTCGAGTTGATTACAGGATTAATATGATGAGTTGGCAGGAGCATTAGGCCAGTGGAGGAGGAGAGAGTCGTCGGTAGTGAACTGTAGTACAGTACTGAATACAGGGTTTTAACCAGGATATTACGACCATTACAAGTATTGTACTGTAGTCACTGCTGTTGAATATTTTAGTGTGTGTGTGTGTGTGTGTTGTAGTGATGCTGTGTGTGTGCGCATGCATGCGAGCATACATTGTAGACTTGTAATAATAATAATAATAATAATTAACGGTTTATTGAAAGAACTTGGCAGCCAGAAGGCTGAAAATATACAGTTACATATTTGGGGAATGGGTTTCGAATTACAAATAATATACAAGTAACATAAGTGATATAAATAAGATATATAATAACTAGATGGGGAAAAGCTCAAACTACAGTGCATTTCAACCTAGTGACAGTGCAAGGAGTAGTGTTTACTGGGAGTGAATACACTGGTCTATTACAAGTTATTGATAATTTTTACAATGGTTGGGACTGGGCTGTTCTTATAGCGATCAGTTCGTGCATGTATGGGCTGGATGCGGTTGTGGTGTCGAACAGCAATTCTCGGGCTAGGGATCTCAGGTGGTAGTAGGAGCCGGTGTCGAGGATGGTGTAGAAGCTTCTTACCAAATTTGCAGATGAGGTCGTGGTGATGGTCAGTGAGAGTCGAGAGGGTCAGTGTGTTGAGCGCTTCTTGATATGTGGAGTAGGAAGGGGAGAGAATAATCTTGCATGCCCTCTTTTGCACTTGTAGTACTGTGTGTGTGTGTGTTGTAGTGATGCTGTGTGTGTGCGTGCGTACGTTGTAGACTTGTAGTACTGTGCGTGTGTGTGCGTGCGTACGTTGTAGACTTGTAGTACTGTGTGTGTGTGTGCGCAATGTATTTCCACACCATCACCAATAATGAAGCATATCTCGAAAATATTTGCATTAATCTTATCAAACATTATGACTGTTTATGCCACAATTCCATTGGTGGTATTTTTCCCCATAAACATGGGTGTTAGAAATTTGTTTATATATGGACACTTGTGTTTCTCTATATTTTTGTGTGGCAGTATACAGTACTCTATATGTACAAAACAGTCCTCAAAAGTGTGTGACTATGAATGCATAGGAGTGTCTGTGTTTATGGTTGTGTATAGAAATACTCTACAGTATTGGTTTGTATATGGAAATACTGGTTTTTATTTGTTTGTGTATGGAAGTGTTAGTTTGTACATGTACCTTGCATGTGTATAGAGAAGTGTTCTTGTTGTCTGTATGAGTGTATGTTATTTTGTTGTGGGTATTACTTATGTTCAATATATTAATAAATAATTATGGTTAATGTGTGGAGAGGCTGTAAGAGGTTGTTATTACATCTACTGTTATTATGTGTTACAGTTCCCAGACCACAGCCTTAACAAGCTCAACGAGCGACTCATTCTCTTTCGACACGACTACGACTCGCCAAACATCCTTCAGATCATCAACGCAGCTTCCGAAGTAACTCAGGACACCTTGGTCGAGATCGTCATGTCAGGTCAGTTCAAAATTTGTTGTTTGACATTAAGGCTGCCAAGTTCCATTACTGTACTGTTTTAGGGTTACAGTGTGTGGGTTGTTTCTGTCATCCCCTTTTGTTATACAGTGTTGTTTATCACTCACTGCAGGGATTATATTATACAGTACAGTGGTGCTCAACCTTATTCTGTGAGTGGTACACATTAGATTGGTAACTGTGTGATGATGGCTGCACATTGACTTTAATGTGAATAAGTGCAGTAAATAATATGCACATTAATAACAATGATTATTTATTAATTATTAACCAAGTACTGTATTGTAAACTTAAAGAAGGAACCATAATTAGAATACCTCTTACAGAAATTTCTTGCTTTACTACAAAAACATTCATAATTTTGTTATACAGTATAGTTAAAATAAATCAAGTGCAGTATAGTCTGGGTTTACGCAGTCAATTAAACCCATGGAGGTCTGTGTATGACGCGAAACACGTAAACAAAATAACAACATATGGGATTAATTAAAATAGAGACTGGGCCGATCCCCAGACTAACCTTTTTCCGACACAATATGTACGTTGTAGTAAAAATAACATCTTAATTTTATGATGGTATGCATACAATTAATATTTAAGAGAAATATCAATAATATTAGGTTTTTTAACACTTACGTTTGGAGAAGAGATGGCTGGACACATGGGGATGGGGGGTTGGTTATGAGGCAGAGGGCAGATTATTGGCCCTCACCTGTATCACCTGTATCACTATCCACCACAGAGGCTAGTGGGGCATCCTTGTCAAACCCCTCAAAGTCCATATCGTCACTGTCACTGACTTGGGCTGGCTGTGGTGGGATGCGGGTGAAGAACTCGGTAATGTTTTGTTGACGGTTAGCATTGATGATGTCGTGATACATCTGAACATAGGGCTCCATGCATTTCAACAGAAGGTCATTAGACACTTCATAGCGATGATTGACTGGGTCTTTGGCAAGGATGAGCTTCATTTTCTCAGCAAACTCGATGACCTCTTTGACATCTGCATGTGTTAGTTTCTGCTCTTGTTCTTCCGCTGTAACACCTGGCTGCTCACTGACGTCATCATCTTCCAACACCTTGTCCGCAGTCACCTCAGGTTGCCTGATTACCTCCAGGATGTCGTCATTGGTGGTCTCGGAAAAGTCTGCAGCAGCTCTAACACTTTGTGTAGCCTCTCTTGGAATGTCCAATGTCACAGCAACAGACTGAGCCTCACCAGCCACAGCTTGGCTCTGCCTCCCGCCTGGGATACCCTCCAACACATACCGCCACGCGTGATGAATCGTTGCCACAGATAGCTGCTCCCATGCCTCCACCAAGAAATCAACAGCTTTCTTCACGTTAAACAGTTTCCAGAACTGCTTGACTCGCACTTCATGGTCCGCCAAATCTTGTTCTAGATCCTCGTCCTTGCTCTTGCTATCGGTGCCACTCGGGATGTTCTGCAATTCATCCTTGGTGTTGGTGAAGTCATTCAGGAGCTGAAACTTCTTTGCGGAGAAAGCAGCCTTCACATTGCAAATCAACTCCTGATCCATGGGCTGGATTAACGACATAGTGTTAGGGGGAAGGAAGACCACTTTTACGTTGGGGTGATGATCAAGCAATAGGGGCGAGTGTCCTGGTGCGTTGTCAAGGAGCAACAAAATGTTAAATAGAACATTTTTTTTGCTCGCAGAATTTTTTCACGAAACAGTTGTCAAACCAGGAGAGGGACAGAGCAGTGAACATCCACGCCTTCCCTGAGGTTAGCCAGTGGACATTTAACTTGCTCATGTCCATATTCTTGTATGCATGCGGTTTGTGGGCTTTATAGATCACCGACAACTTCAGCTTACAAGTGCCGGAGGCATTGGTGGTGAACAGGACGGTGATGCGCTCCTTCTGCATTTTTTGGCCCCGACACTTGCTCGCAGACTTGACTACGAAGGTTTTGGATGGCAATTTTTTCCAAAACAACCCGGATTCATCCATATTGAACACTTGGTCATCGGTGTACTGTCCTTCCTCCATAATTTCTCATAAAAATGGGGGAAAATTCCTGGCGGCAGCCCGGTCGGCACTTGCTCCTTCTCCGACTATCTCAATATTGGTGATCTTGTTTCATCTTTTGAGACCTTGAAGCCACCCAGCGGAAGCAGTGAAGGGCTTGGGCTCTGCAACTCCCATTTTTCTTGCCACTGATTGGTAGAGTTCTCGGGCGTAGTCCTGCACTGCCCTAGTGTCGACTGCCATGTTCCTTCTTGACTGACGAATCAAGTAGCTTACCAATAAACCCTCAGTCTTCAGCAGCACCTTATTGTGGCAATATTTCACCATCGAGGCACCTACAGACTTTGTAGGTGCGGATCATCGATTCGTTCACTCCATATTGTCTGGCAAGATCAACCTGCCTCATGCCTTTTTCTAACTCTTGAACGATCTTGTACTTAACTTCATAGCTTAAGGCGCGTCGCGTCTTCTTGGGCTTGGTGCGGCTTGGGCCAGGTAGTTCAAGGTTTCTCGGGGGTGGTGGGGGTCCAGCTGAAGCCATTGTTGAACAAAAAAAACTGACACGAGGGAGCACTGTTTACGCGGAGACGTAGGACAATGGGACTGGCGTAGCCAAGGTCAGAGACTTATCTCCTCTGGTGGCAGGGCACACAAAGTTAAATAGACCAATCACAGCTCGCGGCCAAGGGAATACGTGGGTGGTAAGGATGCGTGGCCCAATCACAGTCCAAAACGTTATCGGCACGAGTCTGACGTCAGCGCCCAGGACCTTGCGCGCAGCTTGCCCGCGCCGCTTGCCGCATAAATTAAGGAATGTACCGCGTAACTAATAATTGGCGCATCTGGACAGGTGCCGCGTAAACGACCAAACACGTATAAAATATCCGCGTAAATCCAGACTATACTGTAGTACCTTGTAGCTTCCTAAGGGTCATCCACTCACTTAATCATTAGTCATACATGCCAGATGTGTGATACTTATTATTGTATCATAATATTACAGTATTTGTTTTTACTGTATTTAATTTCTATAAAATATTAAGTACAGGTATGTTTCTACTACAGTATTTGCCGAGGGTCACATTAAGTCACCCTGTGCGGCCCTCAGACAGTGGGTTGATCACTTCTGTTTTACATCATGTTTGTTACCTTCATTATGATTGTTTACGGTACATACATATTTGACATTAATATGTACTATTATCATGCAGATATGATGTGTATTTTTGGAGTAATGCAAATCCCCATTATTTTAAGGAATCCCTTGATCATTTTCCCCATGTTATGTTATGGGCTGCTATTTCATCTAATTGGCTCACACTTTTTTTGAGAGGTCATTTAATCAACAGTCACATGGAAATGCTGGAGAGATGATAATTCCATCTAATAGGGAGATGGCAACTTCCTTAACCAAATATTTCTTAATTTCTGGATTGGAAGATCTCCTTGGATGCAGCAGCCTCCTAGAAGCCCAGACTTGACAACCTGTGGTAACAGTATGTGGGGCTATAGTAAGGAAAAAGTAGTGCAAAGACTTTTGAAAAATGTTGCTGAAATTAAGCAGTGTGTTTTGAACACTTTTCTTGCATTTCACTTGCACTTGGAAGGATTGCACTTTGCCTTCACTACACTATGTTACATTGTGGCTCACAGAATCTGTAACTCGGTAGGCAACTTGATTCTTGAGAACCTTCCTGTAATGTAGATAGTGTGCAGTAGAATCTACAATTTCAATGTAATTTTTTGCTATTATTCTTGTTTTGTAACTTAAAAGTGTCAGTTAGACAAGGTTTTATACAGGATATCCAAGTGGGAAATGTACCTTCCACACCTTTGAAAATGTGGAGCCATGTACTCAGTCCATATACTGTACTTGTACCGTAGAAAAAATTTTCTTTTTATATTTTAGTAGTGGCTGCACAGGACTTGCTATGTGTAAAGAGTTTTTAATTTAGTTCCCTCATCCTAGTACAGTACTCTTCCATTGAATATGCCCTCTGTTCATTTATTTCAGTACAGTACAATAAATTCTTATTTATTAGGTACAACACTCGGCTGAAACAATGGCACATTCCCAATATCCTATTATGGTTCTTTTACCAATACAATAGGGCTCATGGATGCAACCAGTAGTGGCAGTTCACATTTCACATGGAAGGCATAGGTAACCAAAGCAGTGCACTTATCACACTTATGGCATTACTGTACTTACATGCCACCAAACTGCATGACCAACCTACAGGTTGCATATTTTTTGATTTTACAGTTTCCACTATCACATCGATATTCAAATTTCATATTGTTAGATTAGGTTCTGGGATCCAAATTTCTGGAAAATAGGATTTGGGATTGAAAACTTTTAAGCTGGAATGCATCTCAGCTTTTTTACATGGGAACTGTTTAACCTACACAAGTGTGGAAAATGGCTGCAAAATGTCGGTGATGATGATCCTATAGGGAAATGGGTCCAGTTTAGTGAAAATTCACCTCATGAACACTTTTAATTGGGACCTTACTGTACTTTAAGGGGGTAAAAATATATAAATATAATTTATCCAACTTGACCGAAGTCCCAATGGTGCAGGATAAATGAGAGCCTATTGTTTTTAATTATCACCATCCAGTTCTTCCATCTTAAGCATAATTAATTTGAATTTACCACTCTTTAGATACTGTACATCTTTTTGTCTGAGTTTCATTTGTGAAACATAACTCATGTTCATGAAACTGTGGTACAGTACAGTATACTGTATTCAAAATATTCTTATATTAGCGAGGCACCTTTTGCTTTTCGGGATACAGTACAGTACTGTACTCTTGTCTTAGTATTGCTGTATTTGATTGGAGATACAGACAACTGTGTCTTCTTTGCCTTTCAATCACCTTCTCTGTACATATTCAATTGATTTACTGTAATGAAGTCTAACAGCATCAAAGTTACACATACCCATTCTTAAAAACAGTATAATACTGTACTGTATTTATGTTAGAAAATTATGATGCAATTTTATTTATTTGTTTATTTTTTATTTATTTACAGCTCACAACCCATCAGATGAAGTGCAGATTCGGCCACACATGTTATATGTTCATTCATATAAGACTCCCACATTTTGTGATTTCTGTGGTGAAATGCTCTGGGGGTTGGTCAGACAAGGGCTCAAATGTGAAGGTATGTATCTTTGATTGTGAAAGATATTTTAATTTGTTTGCCTTTTAACTTACGGAAAACGTCATAAGCAATAGAGAGCGGTAAAGAGTAATCACTTTGTACTACACTCAGAGCTTAAATAGAAGAAACAGAGCAGTTTTATATGTATTTTCCACTCATGCATGCCTACTCACAATAAAATACAGGTATAGTATATGCAAATAGACACAAACACTCAATATAACATTGGGTGTTGAAGACAATGAATGCACTAGAAAGTTGTTTAATTATGTTTTTGTTTTCTTTGAGAATTTAGAAGAATGTCCTGAACTTGAAAACTAGAATCCATTTAGTTATCTGAAGTTTGTGAGACTTTAATGAATATCATTAGAAGACATTAATACAGTAAATCAGTGTGGTGCCCTGCTGCTGTTTTTAGCAGCACATCCTAGACCTAAGTGATGTTACTTTTCTACCTTATAAACACATTTTAATAAAGAATGTTCCGTATTCCTTTTCTGCACTCTGAAAGAGTTATGCATTCATTACTATAAACTGTAAACCATAAATATTATGTTCTGTAATTGCACTGCAAATTTGTTTAGTCTAGTGACTACTGTACAGGTATTACTGTGGTATTACATTTACATTCAACTCATGAATTTTGGGTTTTAAATTGTACAGTACCAATAGTGTACAGTATTAAGTTTTCCCCAGTTTCATATCAGTAATTATGAAACAAGTGAGTACATAAGCTAGCCTTATCTTTAATTATGTAATTAATTGGGAATTGTGTTTAGTGATTTCTCTTACATGGGAATTTATATGACATTACAGGATGTGGTCTTAATTTTCACAAACGATGTGCCTACAAGATTCCTAACAACTGTAGTTATGCACGGCGTCGTCGTACTTCTATGCAACCAATGCCACATTCTCCTTCTGATTCACTGAATTCACTCCACAATGTGTCGTCTCTGGAGGGGGATGCCCCGGTGGTAAGGGACATGGCCTCCCTAGCTGTCGTACGTATCTGTACTTATTTTCTGTAACTAATATTGGATGCATGTGGATGGGATGGCACTGATGAGTACCCACAGCTAAATTATAGTACTGTATAGATATTGATGCTTTAATTTTTTAATATTAAATAAGGTATAAGTTTTAAGAGAATCCTGTGGGTTAGTTCTCATTAACATGCATGTTTTTCTATTGCCTCCATGAAAAGAAACTGTAGGTGTATACTATTTGGGTCAGCGTATAAGGCAAGTGAAGTTCTATAGTATTGCCACCCATAAGAAAGAATACACTGTGCATAGTATAATAGCAAAATGTGTACAGTGCCTCAACACTTGAAACTCCAGCAAGTAAATAATTGGTTCACTGTAAATTTCTACGTCTAATTTTTATTTTATCGTGGTTTGCTTGCATGTAGAATATAAAATACTGTATTGCATAGGTAGTCATCTTAAGCATGAAAAATGTATTGAATGGTTTCATAAAACTCCATAAACAAAAAATATTGGTAATTAAACATAAGAGGTGGAAAATAATAGTAATATTAGTTATGGTCAAATTGATTGAAAAATGAGTAAGAGGAAGCATGTTATTATTTTGAAATATCTCCAGTTAAGATTTCATGGATTTGGTAGTTTCCAAGAAGGATTGGTTGTACATGAAATTGTGGGGGGGAGGGAGATCCCCCCCCCCTCCCAACTAGGTCCACTGTTACAGGTTTTTATAGATAGATCACCTACCTGCATCACACATACTGTAGGTTACCATGTATCACTAATCTCTTATTAAGCACTTTGAATTATATTTGTACTATAGACTGTATTTTCTATGATATGTATTTAGAATTAACCATTAGGTATACTGTCTCTAATTTTTAAGGAGTGTGCTGTATAGGTTCAAGTCACACTGCATCATGACACTAAATGAATTGAAAAATAATTTGCACATTTCTCTTCTTATCAGGTAATATAGCTTGTAATTTACTACAGGGTAGCTATTGAAAATGTAGGTTCAGAATTTCTCTATATGTTAGTGACATGTTTGAATATAATTATGGCATAGTACTTGCTAAGTATTTAGAAGTGCCTTAGTGTGGAAAAAATTGCATCTCTTAATATTTCATGAACTGTCAGGTACATGTTGTATATTACCCAGACAGCAGACAGGCAAGCACAGATCTTCAGCTTGACAGTGGGATGTAAATAACATGAATGCTGGTTATCTGTAATCATTTTATTAAACATTGCTTTGATAATTTAAAAAGTAGAAGAAAGGGGAAAACTACCAGGCTGTCAGGTTACATGCAAACTGAGGGACTTAGCCATATGAATTCCTCTGTCTCTGTATAGGAAGGAAACCACATTTGGTGTTGTAGTAGAGGTACAGGTGAAGGCCAACCACACATCTAAAGAATTTCAAAAGCCTTTCTAACAGTGATTAAAGAAAAAAAGATTGAGCAAATGCCAGCATACTTCTGATATTCAAGTTCAAGAAGAAGACTGTGAAGAGTAGGGAGACTGAGCTTGTTGCACAATATGCACTTTTATTACTTACCTGGTCGTTTTTTTAATAAATGAAGCTGAAAGTGGAAAGTACCCCAATCAAGTACTGTTATATTGTTTTAAGAGTTCCTGGACCTTGGTAAGTGACCTCTTGAATCTAACAGCCTTCTGATCATCCTTCTACAGTACTGCTTGTGTCGTAAGATATGATAATTCACTGGGGGGAGGGGGAAATTATTCACGCAAATAACAATTCCTGTAGAACTTTTTTCTTATACAGTTTCATCAAGAGACTTCAAAGGCAGCCATTGGCATAGTGGTTGCCTCTGATGGTCAGTGGATTATCACAGTGAGGGGTTTGAAGCTCAAATAATTTACTCCACCTTGAAACACCCCAGAACCATAATGATGTGCTTTGAGGCATTATTCCTCAATCTTTACTGCTCAACAGAGATTGTTTCATAATGATTGGTACAATGAATTTTACCCATAACTAACTGGAGATATAAGAGAGCACCTCACTTGCTTGCTCAGGATAAAAAGTGAAAATGTCATCTGATATGACTTTAATATTAAAATAAAACTACATATGTTTTCTTAACCTATCAAAAAAAATCATTATGAGAGAAGCCATTTATTATGTCTGCAGTTGGCTGTATTTCTCCTGTAACGATATAGAACAGGTTTATAGGCATGGGACATCAACATAGTGAGGGTGTTCTTTGAATTTTTTCATTTTCACCCTCATTGTGTTGATATCCCATGCTTATAAACCTGTTCTATACGGTTACTGGATAAATACAGCCAACTGCAGACATAATACTGTAATTGGCTTCTCTCAAAAGAATTATTTTTTGTTTGGATACTATGCTGTAGGAGGGAGGAGGGAGAGAAGAAAATGAGACGTCATCTTCGATACAATGTATCCTTTTATTCTCAAGTCAAAATACAAATTATACAGGGGTATATAGTATTATATATTTTCTGTTATTGAGGACTTTATATTATTTATGATGAATTGTACACTATCAGAGGCTGTTCATAGTAGAATATAGTAATAATGAATCAATAATATTCAGGTCAAAAGCTGGCCTTGATGGCAGTCGGTGAGTAGAGAATAGTGGTCAGGGAAAAGGTTACCTTCTCGTACAGTTTGTTCTTTTATTTTGAAATCAAATTACAAATTGTATATTGTACCTCTATTGTTTTTATTATTATTTAATATAATTTATTATTTATAAAGAAACATACACCATTTAAGGCTGATCATACAAAGATATAGGAATGTATAACTAACAACAAATTGATAAATGTGGCACGGCCAGTCTCCCTCCTTACTCCTTTACAGAGGGAAGGAGTGAGTGGTCAAGGAAGAGAGTTTCATTGTGATTCAGTTTGTCTTATTTTGAAGTCATATTATATGAAGCGTCCCGCATCGTAAGGTGCTTTCAGACCATCCAGGCGAAAGCATTATTTTTGGTCTAGCTCTATACGATGGTAGTTGATAAGATCCACTTACTACACTGTAAATAAGGTTGAAAGCCCTTTGAAAATAGGGTAAAACATCGATTTGTGGTAGACAGGAAATTATAGGCTTGGTTTTCGCTTTGTAAGGTGCTCTCATCCTGTAAGTGAGAGGAGCGGGCAGCCAATCACAGCGGCCAGCTTACAGCCTCCTCCCCCGTCTCGGCCAATGACAGTGAACGTCTGCTATCTATGTCACAGCCCCTCCAGCGGGCAGGATCTACACTGATATCAATTAAAGTAAAAAAAGCCATAAGCTGGTGGAAGTTTTGCTGCTTCAAGTCAACATTGCAACAACCCAGTACATTACTTCATGACATGCTACTTATCATCTGTGAGTACAGTCCTTTAGCTTCAAAATTTATAAAAAAATTAATGCCGTATCTCAAAAAACAACAAAGTTATGCATGTTTGACGCTGGAAAAACTTTAAACACGGTTTTCTCGGTTTCAAATTTTGGCGCGAATAACCCATAATATGCGGGGTGCCGCATCTACTGTATGGTATTTTGTTCTATTATATATTTAATGCTGTATATTATATTATTTATGTTGAAGCATACACCATAATAGGCTGATCATACGAGAATACTGTATAATAATGAGTAAATAAAATGAAAACTTCTCATCATGGCAATGGCCAGTCCCACACATCAAGCTTCATCTCAAACCTATTGGCTCTCCTTAGTCCTATATCAAATGTGATTAGACCCCACTATTCCCATTAAAGACAATATATACTCTACTTAAAATGCTAGTCATCATTCATGGGTTAAACAGAAGAGGCAGTATTGCTGAGGAGTTTAGGCACACTTAACTCACAAAGTCAGAGACCATGAGGTAAGCAAAAAACAATGTGCGCCAAACTCAAAAGCACTCTGCTGCTGCTGCTCCTCCAATTGTCGGATCAATGGGGTAGTCAGTAAAAGGTGTGGGCTATTTCCCTAATATATAATTGGTGGTTATGCAAAGCTCTAGTCAAGGGGACCTTGGTTTATGGGGTATATCTGTACTACTACTGTACAGTATATACTGTACTGTACTCACCAGCAGGTGCTGTCGACTTGAGCCTACAGTAGGCATACCCGTACACTGTCCACTGCTGAATGTACAGTACAGTATATGTAACTGTAATAACTTTTTAAGTCTTAACCCTCTCGCGCATAATGACGTGATACACATCATAGAGAAATGAGCAATAATCTGAATAAATATTTTTCAACAGTTTTCACCACCGAAAATTTAAACATGATACCCGAGGCACTGACTCTATTCAGAGAGAGTGAAGAAAACAAATTAAGCGAGATAGTAGTGACTAGTAACGATGTTAGTAAGCAAATAGACAAACTAATGCCTAATAATTCACCTGGTCCCGATGAGATATTTGCCAGAGTATTAAAGGAATGTAAGGAAGAGCTTAGCATGCCCTTAGCAAAGTTGTTTAACATGCCCTTAAAAACAGGTGTAGTACCAGAATTCTGGAGGATAGCGAATGTAATACCGATTTTCAAGAAGGGGGAAAGATCACTATCCTCAAACTACCGCCCAATCAGTCTAACATCAATAGTAGGCAAATTACTGGAAGCAATCATTTCAAACTCTATTCGAAATCACCTGGAGAAGCACCAATTGATCAATGATTCCCAGCATGGCTTCACAAGCGGGCCTTCATGTCTAACTAATCTTTTAACATTCTTTTCATCAGTTTTTGAATCGGTGGACGAGGGGCACAATTATGATGCGGTATATCATGACTTTAGTAAAGCCTTCGACAGAGTCCCCCACGAAAGACTTATTAGAAAGGTAGAAGCACATGGCATCAAAGATAATATCCTTAAATGGATTACGGCGTGGTTACAGGACAGGAAAGAGAGAGTGAGCATTAATGGCACTAAATCCCATTGGAGCAACGTCACTAGTGGAGTTCCCCAAGGCTCAGTACTTGGACCATTATTATTTATTATATACATAAACGACATAGATATCGGCATAGACAGCAACATAAGTAAATTTGCTGATGACATTAAAATAGGACGTGTTATTAAATTTGACGAGGACGCCGCAAAACTACAGGAAGATCTAAACAAATTTTTCGAATGGTCTGAAAATGGCAGATGAAATTCAACGTGGACAAATGTAAAGTACTCGGTATAGGAGATGTAAACAGGGAAACCAGTTACCAGATGAACAACGATGCCATTGAGAAATCCGACTGCGAGCAAGATTTAGGAGTAATGATAAGTAGGAACCTTAAGCCAAGTAAACAATGTGTTTTTGCTCATAACAAGGCTAATAAAGTACTTGGGTTCATACAAAGGAGTGTTAGTTACAAGACTAGCGAGGTCATCCTAAAACTGTATCTTGCGCTTGTGAGACCACACCTGGAATACACAGTTCAGTTCTGGTCACCGTATTACAGAATGGATATAGAATCCTTGGAAAGAATTCAGAAGAGAATGACAAGACTAATCCCGGGCATTAGCAACCTTGAGTATAGAGACAGGTTAAAGCATCTTAATTTGCACTCCCTCGAGAGACGTAGAGCGAGGGGCGACCTGATAGAGGTGTATAAATGGAAGTCAGGGCTAAACAAAGGGGACATTACAAAGGTACTCAAACTATCCAACCAGGAGCGAACTCGTAACAATGGTTTTAAATTAGACAAATTTAGATTTAGGTGTGAAATAGGTAAACACTGGTTTGGAAACAGAGTAGTGGATGAATGGAACAAGTTACCAAATATCATCATTAACTTGAATATGCTGGATAGCTTCAAGCATAGGTTGGATGCTTATATGAGCAATAGGGGTTGGGTGTAAATGGGACTGCCCAGTATGAGCCAACAGACCTGCTGCAGTTTCCTCCATTCTTATGTTCTTATATTTGTGATAAGACCAACTTCACGGTGACATAAATTGAGTCAACAAACTTTAAAAAATTTGCCAAAAATTAAGTTTTCAACAGAATTGCGTAAAATTTTGATGCGTCATAGTAACAAGTAAGTTTTATCAAATAAACTAAATACCACTCTCGAGGCCCATAGGAAGGGAAGATCAGAACAATAAATGCGCAGTATTATCTCCGCAGTCAGACCATGAGTGTGAACAGTGTCCATTTAAATTTCCATAACTCTGTGCTGGCTGCCTCAACTCCAACTGGATTTCAGTGCTTACCCAACTCCTGAAATAATTTATTTTTAGTGTTAGAGAAGTAAAGTGAAGTGAAGTGTGTAATGTAATATTTTTTTCCATATTTACAGGGAAATGTTTAGTTTTCAAAAGCCGCTACCGTATCAGGCTATACAACCTCATTATGGTGACAATGTCTTGAAAAAGTCTCTAAAAGAGGATGATTTTCTAGAACTCCTGTTTAGGACAGTGAGGATCAAGTGGATAGTGATAATAAGGAGCCTGGTAGTGAAAATGATCATGATAACAACAAAGAAAGTCATGAATCTGAGGGAGAAATTGTGTCGGTTGCATCCACGTTATGTCGCACCTCGCCACCAGAGACTCCCTCTACTTCAGTGGTTCCCAAACTGGGGGGCGTGAGGTGGGTATAGGAGAGGAGTGAAGCCATCTGCCAAAATTTGCTATTTTTTGCTCATAAAGAATATACGTAATGAAGATACTCTTTCAGGAGTAACTCTCTCTCTGTTTGAATCTTCCACACAACCGTGCAAAAGCAAAGTACAGTGGTCCCTCGGTTAACGAACACAATTCGTTCCAGAAGGTCGTTCGTTAACCGAAAATTTCGTTGATCGAAACCATTGTTTCTATGGGATTTTGGGTAATTGGTTCCAGCTCACCGAAAATTACATACAGAGTAAAAATAAATGCAGTAAAGTACACTTACTTTGTGGTGTGCATGTAGAAGGCTCCTGGTTGATGATGATGATGGGAATTAGAATGGGGGTGGAGGAGAAGGGAGAAGAGAAGGCATTGGGGTGGAAGAGAAGTCACCCCATGCGGCCAGGGCCGGATTCAGGAGTGGGCAAAGTGGGCAGCTGCTCAGGGGCCTCCACATATTACAATATTTTATTTATTTGTTTATTCATTTGGATTATGCATGTGTTCTGGGTATCAAGTTCTATCTACAGGAGCGAACACAAACACCTGTAGAGTTTTCGTAGGTTCTATTTCCTGGATAAACAGAGATACACAAGCGAGGTGGCGCTCCTTACTCTGTCTGGGGGGTCAACTAGCCTTTCGGGCGACATGTGGTAAGTGATACATTAGCAGCTTCCATATGTCGCCAGGCACATTAATTAAGCGTGTGGGACATGGTAAATACATTGCCACACGCTGCTAGCTAGGCTGAATAAATAGTGTATATAAATGGAGCACATACATAATATACATATAGCATACATAATATACATACAGATTATTTTTATTTTCATTCTTTAAAATTCATGTTTATCGATTCCATCACGTAAAACTATGTTCAACAAGAAACGTGATAGAAATTAAGCTAGCTACTCCTTGAATTTCATGAATACCTGGTTTTCCTATGAACCGACTTGAAACCACATGAATGACTCCAGTCATGTCTCACTCTTGTGTGTGTGTGTTGGGAATTTGTACACTCTCAATAAATATACAATCAATTAAAAATTTCTCAATGTTCTAATTTCCTCAATATAACTGCATATGGCTTCAAAATTCTCCAAAGAAGTGTTCAAATTTCAAAATTTTCCCGTGGGGGGCTTAACAGCGCTCCTCGGAACTCCCAGATGTTTAGGCTCGCTTCACTCGCCACCCCACCCTCTTGGGTAGTTATAATGAGGGGGGGGGGGCCTCCACAGGTCTAAATCCGGCACTGCATGAGGCCATTTCACCCATAAAATTTTAGTTCACTTGGTGTAACTCAAGATTATTTTCTTTAAATAAACACTGCACTGCACTATATATTATCAATTTATAAAGTAAACTTCAGAATGACCAATAATTGTACTGTCAAAATTTAAAAATAGTTTATGTTCAAGAGAGTCTCAAGCAAGAAGCTTCCTCCACTGAGCAGGGACACACACTGACGCCATTTTGGGTGAGTCAAGTGGCTGTTTGGCACAATAAAAACTAGTTCCCTGTACTTCAATTATGTTAAATAATTGTTAAAATGACTAAAAACTTTAATATAAGACTTGGAAAATTATTGAATAGTACAATCTTCTTGATATTTACTCAAATGGTAACGAATTTAAGTCCTAAAACCGATTACTGTATTGGCAGACTAATACTCCAGCTGGTGAGCAGGCGAAAACATGTTGACACCATTTCGTAAGGATTTCGTTAACCGAATTTTTGTTCGTTAATCGAGTTGAAGATTCTTATGGAAGGTAATTCGTTAACCTAGGAATAACTGTACTGTAATGTGATACAGGTGATGAATTTTTATCACTTTTGCAAAATATATGATGTTTATTTTTAAAATATTCACTGCCTTACAAGGATTCTAGCAATGCAAATTATATTCTCCTAACTTTAGTCTGTGATACTTTATAAAATAAAACTATAAGCCTAAAACCACCAAACCCTGGCTGGGAAGATGGGGGAAGGAGGAGGAAGGGAGGGATGGGAAGGAGGGGGCCGAGGTGATAAGTTTGACAGTTGGTGCCGAAGGTCTATTGCATATTTATTTATCTGCCCTTAAGAGTGGATAAGTTTTTCTCTTATAAAATGTCACTGAACTGACCTGGAAGAATATAATTTACATTGCTGGGATTCTTATAAGATATTAATTAATTTGAATATAAGCATGCTATAGTTTGCACTAGACATAAAATTTTGACAATTTTGAGTTTGAAATTGGAAATTGTAACCTAACCCCCGGGGTAATAATCCACGTATAGTTGAAACCGCGTAAGAAAAATACGCCTAAGTTGTGAGTCCACTACATAGTGATAATTTTTTTAATTTTGCGAGGGAAATCGGGCAGGAAATATTTCACGTATACTGCCATGGCAAACAAATGCGTTAATTGCTCACCAGAGGCGCCAATGTGGCTGCTCACTCACGCATTCACTCTCGCCTTCTCAGTCTTTCTGAATGAGTGACGAGAAAGCAACCGACTCTGCTGCAGATTACGACTTCTAAGGTGAGTGTAAATGGGTTGCTAGTGGCGTGAAAACCGAAGTGAAGATAATGGAATGCTTAATGGAAAAGATTTAATACTGTAACTAATATTTTTGGTGTTCGTTTATGTAGGTGTGGGATTGTCAAGTGAGGGTGGCAGTGTGGCGTCTGCTGCCGAGTCTGGTGTTCCCAGGATGGTGCGTCAGCTGCTGAGTCTGGTGTTCCTTGATATTGAAATAGCCTGTTGTTCCCGAGTCCAGTGCTCATTGGTGCTCTAGTTGGTAAGAAAATGAACTTAAGTCAAGTTTAGTCACTTTTTGGGGCCTCCAGAACCTAACCCTATTTTCCCCATTGATTACATGTAATAATATATCGCAATTTAGTATACAGTGGCCCCTCGGTTAATGAATGCCTCGGTTAACGAAATTTCGGTTAACGAATTACCTTCCATAAGAATCTTCATTTCAGTTAACAAACAAAAATTCGGTTAACAAAATTCTTACGAAAATGTTTCGACATGCTTTGGCTTGCTCACCAGCTGGAAGATTAGTCCGCCAATACAGAAATCGGTTCTAGGGCTTACATTCGTTAAAATTGGAGTATTATCAAGAAGGCTGTACTGTTCAATAATTTTCCAAGTTTTATATTAAAATTTTTAGGTATTTTTACACTTATTTTAACAGCAGAGCAGACCTGTATGATATCCACTCCCTCCCTCTGCATCTCAAATTACAATCATCATTACTATTCATTAAATGACTGTCTTTTATGATACAATATTGTTCACAGTATTTGTTATTCATTAACCCTTAAGCCACGTGTTAGGGTGCTGGTGGCAGTACCCCCACGAGGGGTTAAATCGAGAAAAAATCAACATTTCAAAAAAAATAAAATAAATAAAAAATAAAAAAATAGCCAGGAAAATAGGCGGATCTTCTGGAACGTCACCTGGGACTCGCTAGTCGGACGTTCTAGAACGTCACCCGGGGCCTAAGGGTTAAAATTAGGAAAGATAAGTTATTGTTATAATCTGTGTTTATTAATACCTGTACCTTTTGTATACATCATCAGGAATGCATCTCCATATAGTATGCAGTGGTATACTGTACAGTAATGACAATTCATTAAAAATTTTTTTTTTTTTTTTTATGAAATATTGAACCGGCTGGTTAATTCTAATGTTAACTTGGTACACATATATTATTTTGGGCTTTAGTAACGAAACCCAATTGAAGTTTCTTCTTTTATTAAAAAGTATTATTTGTACAATTCCTGAGTGTAGATCAACCGTAAGTTCCACTATTTATGAGTGTGATGAGAAAGGACGGCGTCTATGTAAATAGACGTGAATCAATGTCTGTTCGATGTAAGTTTGAGAGAGACTGACTAAGGGCGTTGCATGGTGCGCGCTAACATAATTGCTGACATATAGTCAAATGGGCTTCACTCTCTTGGGGAAGCTACCGTTCACGTGATATGATCATGACATCTCATAGCTTGTGGAAAGTAACGGGGTGAATTTGAATATAAATCAAATGTAAATAACCCATTTATATAATACCTCTGTTGATGAGACGGGCCATTACAATATACAGTACGGTACTATGTTATTTCTATGAAAATATATGCTGTGCCCTGTATAGTCCTTAATGAGTTCACTGTACAGTGGTCTGATACAGGCCTAAGGAGGGCTAATAGATACAAGATGACACTTGATGTATAACATTCTGGAAGTGGGGGAGGGGAACTGGCCATTGCCACGATCGCAAGTTTGTGTTTTATTTATTCATTATTATACAGTACAGGATATTCTCGTATGATCAGCCTATTATGGCGTATGTTTCAAAATCTCAGTATAGGTACTGCTGAGCTTGTTGATTCCGAATCTATGGTCCAAGATTCGATTGCAGGGTAATTAGTGGTCATATTGACGCTTGGAACATTTTAATGGCATTTTTTCAATGCTAATTACTCGCCAACTATGCTTTTCTGAATTGTGATTTTGGTGTTTTTGTGTTATTCTGGAAATAATTCATTAGTTAAACCACTTAAATTACAATTCCGAGAAAAGTTTATTTCAGTGTAAATATTCTTAAATCTTACTGTTTTGGCCATATCGGCCCAAAATTGGATTTTATTAAAAATCTCAGTGTAGGTATTCCTGAGCATGCTGATTCTAAATCTGTGGTCCACAATTCAATTGGTGGGTAATTAGTGGTCATAATTATGCCTGAATATGTTAATGATGCATTGAATTTTACATAGGTTCTACAAGCAATCCTTTGCATTACATTGCAACAGATAAATTTCAGTTTGTTATTCATCTTACACGTAGTTGTCTTTGTTCTATGACAAATATATTCTGAATTCATCTTTTATGAAAATTTAGTGTTGCTTTTTTAGTCTAATTCTAATACAGATTAAGTGTGTAAAAATTACTGGGATAATTATTTCATGCCTTCATCATTTTGAATGTTTTGGTACTGTATTCAATTTCAGTCGCAGTAGCCTTCAGTCTTTTAGCACATGACATTTGCTTCTTGAATACTGTATTTAAACTCATCGTAGTTTTCAAAGGAAGTTAAAACTTGGTTCACCCTAGTGCCAGGACATTGAAGTTCACACAATGAAGACTTCAGTGACCTGCCAGTAGATTATAGGTACTGTACAGTATAGTTCTTATACTTTGAGAGAGTTGTATCTGCTTTTTAATTGCAAACCTTGTAGTCGTATTTATTAACACTTTGGCAGGCCAATGACGTATATTCCGTCCCCAAAAAACTTGTTCGCATTCTGATGACAAAAATATCGTCAATGATTTCAAAACTCACCAAAAATCTATTTATCCGTTGATTTTCATGGTTCAAGTTTCAAAATGCATGTCATTGTCTTCCCATTCCCACCACACAACTGTGCTGGATGTGAGGAGTCAGGATAACCACCCTGTGGGCCTGCAAGCATCAGTGTGTCCCAAGGATTTACAGCACACAGACGCTAGCCGCCCTGTTGCGATATTCACTCATATTTTCGTGCTTTTCGTATACAGTGATAACTCCGTTAGCCAGAACAATTGGTGCAGAGCACTTCTGGGAATGTGAGATTTCTGGGTAATGAGATGACTCAAAACTGGAAAAAATCCCTCATCCCTGGAATTTTCCGGGTAACGGCAAAATATTTTCGGAAGATCCAGAAATTGCGCAGTGCCGTACATCATCTCTCAAACCCAGAAAAAACTCCCCCATCCCCGGAATTTTCTGAGTACTGGGAAAATTTTCTCGTAATTTTCCAGAAAATGTGCCCCTTGGAAGATCATTCCCAAAGTCGGAATTTTCAGAAAAATTACTGCTTAGGGAACGATTTTCAGAGAAAATTTCAATTCCGGCTATCGGAGAGTTCCGGGTTTGAGGGATTCCGGCTAACGGAGATACAGGCATTGTAATCTAATATACTCTAGGACTAGGCTCGCGTGTGTGTGTGTGTGTGTCTGTTCTGGGCAGCCGAAACAGCACAATCATTTTTCACCAAACTTGGTGGAAAAATCGCAAAAAAATTCGTAGAGTGGAACAAACCTGATCTCATATCGATGGTTTCTTTAGGAAGCCAT
The DNA here is from genome assembly GCF_018991925.1 of Homarus americanus. Lineage (NCBI taxonomy): Eukaryota > Metazoa > Arthropoda > Malacostraca > Decapoda > Nephropidae > Homarus > Homarus americanus. The sequence continues at coordinate 23,976,062 of NW_024716703.1, read as the reverse complement.
TACATAACCATTTTATTTACGCTGGAAAACGATGCAAGTCTACGGACTTGGCGCACCCTCATTCGCTGTACGCTTCCAGCCCACGATTGCAGTTTTCGTACGGCTCCCTCCTCCTCCCCACACTTTTTTCTTAGCCTACTTTTTTTTAATGTTGTTTGGATTAGTAAAAGAAGGAAGATGAGTAAATAGAAGAATAAAGAAGGTGGAACAGAAAATAGTTAGAGATAACAGGTGGGGGGGAGCTGAGTTTCATCATTGATTCTGGATGCACAGTTTCAACGTTACCAGACGACCTTACAGCTACAGTGTATACTTATTCCTGTGGGTGACTGTACATGGAAAAAGAGAGGAGATAAAAAGATAATAACAGGATGCATGGAGAAGATGACTACAATAGACACAGGGTGAATATAGACATAGAAACAGACAGGAGGTTGACAAAATAGACAGATTCATACATGCACAAATAGACAATATGGCAACTAACATGACAGACAGACAGCTGACTGACTGGTTCACATTAGACAAACGGGCAGAGACACGCCAACAACGGATACGACAGACAGATTTGACGACACAAAGAGTACAGGCAGGCTTACATTCAAACACCACGCAGACGAACAGACAGTTGGGATGGCAATAGACAGGACGGATAGACTTGAGACAGATTAGAAGGCATTTATAAACAAGAATAACACCAAATTGACCATACCTGCGTCAGTGAGGGTGGGAGATCATACATCCACCAGCGTAAATAATAAGACGCATTGAAAACTAACACCCTCGCGCAGAAAGAACATCGAAGGTTGGTCAGTCATGTGAGATGGGCCTAAAACTGACTAACGTAGATGATGACTATGATGACTTAACACAGGTGATGACTTAAGCAGATGGTGACTAATCTAACCAGAATCAAGGTCACTTCTCTTCATAATATAATTTATCTCGAAATGATCATCTGATTCATAATATTTTTTTTTTATGATTTTAACCTCTCCTTATGGCGAATATTTCTTTAACTAATTATTGTAACCTTTATTCTATTCCTTCTTATAGTATATTAGATACTGTAAGTATCACGACCACGACCATGATTATAACAACCAGGACCATGATTATAACAACCAGGACCATGATTATAACAACCACGACCATGATTATAACAACCACGACCATGATTATAACAACCACGACCATGATTATAACAACCACGACCATGATTATAACAACCACGACCATGATTATAACAACCACGACTATGATTATAACAACCACGACATGACCATGATTATAACAACCAGGACCATGATTATAACAACCTCGACCATGATTATAACAACCACGACCATGATTATAACAACCACGACCATGATTATAACAACCACCATGATTATAATGACTATGATTATAACAACCACGACCATGATTATAATAACCACGACCATGATTATAACAACCACGACCATGATTATAGCAACCACGACCATGATTATAACAACCCTGACCATGATTATAACAACCACGACCATGATTATAACAACCACGACCATGATTATAACAACCACGACCATCTGAAAAACGATGTCGCTGTACGTTGTCAGCCGGACGGCGGTTGTGCGCTAGCTAAGCTCGAGTGTTCAAACTTCCACGCCTCAGTAAACTGTACCACCGGACTCGCAACCGGGCACAAAGGGCCCACGATCACTTGTAGTACACTATTGTAGAGCAATCATTTGTGAACAAATACGTACACATTTAAAAAAATGAAATACAATTGAAATAATGTCAGAAAGAAAAAAAAGAAATGTACTTACAGTATTTATACCGAGATTGTAGTCAGCGGACCATGTCTTGCCCACCTTTGGTCGGGCCCTGAAAGTGTTAATATGAACTTTAGTTCCTTATTCTGGACATATAGCTAAGAAATAGAGTTAGCTGTGAATGGTAACTACTACAGTTCTCCTTAGGCAAGTTCTTTACTAATTAGCAACATTTGTCATACCCTTTCTGGTTGGACCCGTGTCATTTAAACTTGTGTATTTGTTTATCTGTGTACGGTATGTCAGTACATGAGACTTTGCCATCTGGGTCACTCGGGTGTTCAGGTTGGTTCTTGTGATATCCACCATCCCTTTTGTTGCTGGTTTGGGATCTTGCAGGTCACTTAACAAATGATCTCTAGGCCTTAAAAGACATGGAATCCCATTTAATGGTAGAGGGGCAGAGTCAAGTGATCTTCAATCCCTTCTCCTTCCCTTGATAGATTTTCTTACTGACTAAGAAAATGTTAGGGTAAGTACTATTGTGTACAAAAGTTGTGTCCACTACCCATCCACAGTGAGGGTTCGAATAGCCTTTCGAAGTTTCGAAACAGCTGGGGGAAATGCTATGGTCGGCCAACAGATGTCGCCCACTGTAGTGTGTGTGTGGGGGGGGGGGGGCTGGATGAGAGGCAGGTTTGTTTATTATTTGTACCACCATAATTTCAAGCTGCCTTTTTAACTACGTTTTGTCTTACAGTTGTTTCTTTATGGTTACGAATTCATGGAACAGGTGCAGTGCCCTGGGTGCTTATTGCCGCTCAGGTGAAAAAGTTATCAGTATAGTAAAATAGTATTCAGACTTAATCTAGGTGACTGTTCCAATTCTTCCAAGTTCCAGTGTTTAAACACCCCACCACAATATGCAAGCTTCATATATTTTGGAGTGTGCTCAGTTACCGTTAATATTGTGTGCTGAACATCATGAGCATTTCAATGATGGTAGCAATTGTAACTATATATATATTGTGTTATAAGACAATACATTCCACGACGTGTCATACAGATCATTGTCTACCACACAATACATAATTTGTGGCTGTTAAGTTACTTTGTTATGAATTTTCATACAATATAGTTTAAGACATCATTAAGGACATGGATTTAAGATAACACTGTAGGTGAGTTAATATATATTAATTGTATTTACAAACAATACTAAAATCCAAACAATACACCAATACACACATCTTAGTATTTGGTCCAGTCACCCATTGCATTCAGGACTTCATCAAGGCGATTAGGGATGGAGTAGACCAGCTTCAGGCACACCCCTGGTCGTCGACGTATACTCTCCCACACGTTGTAAGCTTTGGCCTCTATTGCTGCACAGGTTCGCTGCTCCCCAATATCCCAATCACGTTTCATCATGGCCCAAATGTGTTCAATCGGATTAATATCACATCCTAGTGTTGGCCAGTCGATGACCTCAATTTCAGGGTGATCCTGGAGGTAGTCCTTCACTATGTTGCTGGTATGAATGGAACTGTTGTCATGAACCAGCCTGATAGTGTGGGGGGCTGGAACTGCCATAGCCCAGACTGTAGGAATTAGCACTTGCTCCAGGATGTCTACATACTGCTCACCAGTGAAACGGCCATTGATCTTGACCAGTTCACCTGGCCCATGTCCCCACATCCACCCCCAGAATGACACTGACACCCTACCTCTCACTGCGCGATGTTGAATGTGTTTCTCATGGTAGTGTGTGTTGGGGGGGGGGGGCGCCAGCACTGCCTTGCTTCGGCTCCCACTGACCTGAACACCGTTTCATCGGTAAATATAATGTTCTCCAGTATTCTTCTCTATGTGGAAGGTGTTCCAATGCAAAGCCGAGGCAACACTCCTTGTGAGTAGGTGTTAGCCACCCTTTGTGAGCTGGAATATGGCAGTCGATCCCGGCTTCATGAAGTCGGCGTCTCGTCGTCATGTGATGGCAGTTGAGGCCCAGATTTCTTGTATGCTCCACTGATGTTCCCATTGGATATGCTGTTGCAGCTGCCAAAAATCATGGCGTCCATCCTTGCCTAAGTTACTCGTGGCTTCCCGTTTCGAGGTTTCGTCTCCACTGAGCCCTCTTCCTCCCACCGGCTGAACCACCTCCTAATCATCTTGGTGCTCCTCCCCACTTCGAGAGCAATGTTCTGCACAGTTGCCCCGGCTCTCCACATCCCGATGACTTGGCCTCGCTCAGCAATCACTGCCGACGAATTTGCTCGTCCTGCAGGCATATCTGAAATGGCAGAGTAATATTATGTTGTGGTAACTGATGCAGGCTTTGTATATGAGAGTAAATTAATGTTATTAGTAACACCTAGGTTAAGTATTATTACTCTGACATAACGTTTTGGTAAATCTTTTTGGGTCAACTGCCCAAGAAAGCCTTCCTATTTCATGTATTCATAGTGAACTGCAAGTGGATCCCCCCCCCACCCCCACCAAAACCTCTACCACCACCCCTGTGACTTTAGCATGAACATTTGCCGATAATCATCATCATCATCAAGATTTAGTTTAACCAGACCACTGACGCCCATTTGAGTCTCTCCTAGAACTGGCCAGAGGGATTAGTTAACACATATTTGTGTTTCTATAATTTAGTGTTATATTGTTTGGAGGAGATTACAGTATTTCAAAAAGGTCAAAACTGAAAATTTTGGGGTCTCTGCTAAAATATCTTACATTGTAGGGTTAGTGAAGCACATTGTTCGATACCGATTATAAATAGGGCATTCAATGAGAATTTGTTGGACTGTTATTTGTGTTTGGCAATTGGAGCATATAGGTGGGGCTCCATTAGGGGAAGACATTAGTTGCCCATGCGTCAATCGCGTATGCCCAATTCTTAGACGATTCAGAATAGTTTCGTGATGTCGAGAGGATTATTTTGATGATGACCAAGGATAAACTGATGATTTGATAATTTTTAGCTTATGACTTGTTGGTTCATTTTCCCAGGACTTTTACCAATCGTCAAATATTAATTGTTTATAGGTAGTTAGCCTCGCCGATAATCAAAATATATGGTTTTCCACTGCTTTACATAATTCTTTGACAATTTTCAGCTTTGACATGTTCGTCCCAGATTACATATAACTGTAATAGGTTACATTACGTTCAGGTTCGTTATATAAAAACGTTTTCCATACATATATGGATTTTTCGGTTTACGTTTAGCCGTGAGGTGGATTTTACAAATTACGCAAGGCAACCATTACAAATGGCGGAGTCGAGGCGGGAGATAGCGATAGTGAAATATAGGAAAGGGGGAAGAAGGTTTAGTAGTGAAAGAATGTGGGTTAAACGGAACAGACTTTTAGGAGAGAAGGTGTGTGGCCTTCTGCCCACTGCATGGTATTGGGTGGTAGGTTGGGGTGACTGGGGCGATAGGAGGGTGGAAAGGATGTGGAGAAAAGAAGGCGAAAGGAAATGGAGGGCCCCTCCATATTTGGGTGGGGTGCACCTCATCTTTAGTGTGTTTGGAGGGCCCATTCATTATTTTTTCTGAGTAGGGTTACACTTTTTATTATGGATAGAGGGAAACGGATGGAGATAGAGACGTGGTGGTTATGATTTTAGGTTGGGGTAGGGGGGTGGCCATGGGTGTTGCTTGTTTTTTTTCCACATATCTTAATCCGGCTCAAGTTACGTGGGATTGACCTTTATTGTAAAGGTTTTAATTCTAAATACAAGGGGGAGGAGCCATGTCGTCGGTTCTGTGAGTGTTCATTACAGTAGTCCAAATTGTCGCCATGGGTAGAATAGGGGGGCGCCAGGCGCGGAGTTGAAACTCGTGAACATATGATGTTGTTTAATGCAAGTTATGGAACATTACAGTATCTTCAAACGGGTTTTCACGCTATTAATAGGCCTTATGTAATCCACCAATAAGGATTACAACAGCACACAGTATGGCTGCAATTGGTAAGAAAAATAAAATATAACATGGCAAAATTTTTGCCCTGTGTAATTTTTACAACCCAACTCACGCCTAAAATAAACCGAAAAATTCTTATGTGTATAGAAGATTTTCAACTCAATATCACATATTCTTTCACCTCTACAAATATCTGCTGTCACTCATGGGACACCCTGCAATAGTATAAGGACGACATGGGCTATGGTGACAAATTAATGTGACTTACCTGTTGGTGACGACGATGGTAGGAATGAGACCTCGGCATGTTTCAGTGTTCGACATCACCTCCTTCCCCTGGTGTGGGTGGCGCCAACCTTGGTAACAACTTGTGTATTCTCCGTGACTACCAGTAATGGTAGTCACGGAGAATTAATCACTGGTGTGCCCATCATTCGCACCGCCGTAGCCATGAACGGCAGAGATATGGTCATTGTAGTGCTTTTATTTACCCGTTACACATCTCTCACCATGCTTAATAATATTAACTATCTTCATGACATTCTTATTGTTATCAGTGATTGCGGAATTCACGATGTTATGCTCCACCTACACACAGCCTGTTACTAGACTAACCCCCACCTCCTCTATCCCCCCACACACACACACTCTACAGTGGGCGACATCTGTTGGCTGACCATGGCATTTCCCCCTGCTGTTTCGAAAATTCAGACTCAAGGCTATTCGAAACCTCACTGTGGGTGGGTAGTGGACACGAATTTTGTGGACGATAGTACACACAGAATACAGGTTACCCGCTTGCTGGTATCCAGCGCTGGTAGGCAGACACAGAGGATGCAGGTTTATCTGTGAGTTGTGGTCCTGCTGTCGTATAGTAAAGATGTCTAGCTTGTCATCTGATGAAGATTTTCTTTTGCTTTAAAGTGCTTATGGAAAATCGTTATACAAGTACTTTAGTATTAAACTTTTTAAATGTTTAAAATTTATTGTTTATTTTATCTTTAAAATTTTAATTTGATTTGCCTACAGTTTATTTACTTTTTAAATTTGTGTACACTTTATTTCATTAATGTCAACAAAGTATGTGTTTGAAATCACGCCTTCACTTGCCCTAAAAAAGCCTGGGCCCGTATACACAAAACTTTTATGCTAATGACATAATAGTACTGTTAGCTAGCAGTAAAATTTAAAAGTTTCCACAAAGCTTAACTAGCAAACTTTTTCCACACAAATAGTTGTTTGTTAAGTATCGCTAAACAGCGTTAATGATAGCAAGAGTTCAACATATAAAATTGTCTTATGGCTAAATAACCTCAATAAAATTATGAAGATTAATTTCATTATTTACATTTATATACATTTTGATCATTAAACCCCCAAAAAAACTAATCTATGCAGTTTGAAGGAGGATTTATTAACCAAGGATAGTCATCTGTGGCGTTTCCTTGCCGTGCTGTTTGTAAACAATCGTGTTATTGAGGAAATGGAAGTCTCAACTCCACGATAGAAAAGGAAGCCTAACTGGACAGCAGACCAGACTTTATTATTGGTGGATGCCATTGAAGAGAAAAGGTTAATATTGAATGGCTGCTTGAAGGCTTTCCTGAATAATAAAGGCAAAGAGAGGGGGTTATTTTTCGTTATCAACCCATCACCTTTTTAAAATAAATTTCTTACCATTTAGTGGATCTCATTGAGTAACGAAAGAATTTACTTGAAGTAAGCGGCGCATTCCAAAAATGAATGCGATATTCGTGATTTATTAGTTGTAAAAATCACAAATTTTTCTAAGTCCCAATTTGATGTTATAGTTACAAACAGCGTCGCTCTCATTTCGTTAACCACCCATCACTTTTCTTTTCACATGAAAAATTAATTTTTTGCGAGTTTTCTTACTGTTTTAGATGATTCTGACATTTCTCTTTGGGGCAAAGATAAATATCAGAATCATCTAAAACAGCAAGAAATTTATCGAAAAAATATATTTTTCATGTGGCAAAATAACCAAAGAGGGCATGGCTGGAAATCACCGTGAGAGTCAATGCTGCAGTTCCTGGTGTAGTGAGGTCAGTGGCAGAGTGAGACACGCTGATTCTCAGTATTGTCCAAGTCAAGAAAGAAGATCTCTGCTATAAAGAGGGAATACGCACAATATATTCACACTATTTTTAATATATACACACTATTGTATATTCATTAAATATATCTCGCCTTTCTCAATAAATGCGTTGCCACCGCTGATGTTGTTGTTGATTCGCCAGGGTATCAACTAACAGACTACTATTACCTGACTTAAAAGTGCTCCCGAGGTCTTTTAACTTAACAGTACAGTAATCCCGTGTTTTTCGCGGGAATTATGTTCCTGAAACCAAAGCGAAAAGCCAAAACCGCAAATATTCTTTTAGGAATCACTGTACCTGTGGCCACCAAACAGCTCAGGTAGCACCACGCCATGCTATCCACTCATGGCCCAGTGGTCACACTGATCACTGATGCACTGTACAGTACTAACATTACAGTGGTCGTCAGTTAACTAACACAATTCGTTCCAGAAGGTCATTCATTAACCGAAAATTTCGTTAACAGAAACCATTGTTTCAATGGGATTTTGGGTAATTGGTTCCAGCTCACCGAAAATTATATACAAATTAAAAATAAATGCAGTAAGTACACTTACTTTGAGGTGTGCATGTAGAAAGCTCCTGGTTGATGATGATGATGATGATGAAAATTAGAATGGGGGTGGAGGAGAATGGAGAAGAGAAGGCATTGGGGTGGAAGAGAAGTCACCCCATGCCGCCATTTCACCCATAAAATTTTAGTTCACTTGGTGTAATTCAAGATTATTTTCTTTAAATCAACACTGCACTGCATTATATATTGTCAATATGTAAAATATATTTCAAAATGACCAATAATTTGACTGATAACACAGAAAAAAAGCATTTATGTTGAAGAGTCTCAAACAAGATGTTCCTTCCTCTGAACTGGTAAACAAACTGACGCCAAGCTTGGTGTGTTGAGTGGCTGTTTGGCGTGCAAAAAACTAGCTTCCTGTACTTCAATTATGTTCAATAATTGTTAAAATGACTAAAAAATTTAATATAAAACTTTTAAAATTATTGAATAGTACAACCTTCTTGATATTTACTAAAATGGTAAGGAATTTAGGCCCTAAAACCGATTACTGTATTGACGGACTAATACTACAGCTGGTGGGCAGCCAAATATGCAGGCAAAAACATGTTGGGAAAAATTCATAAGGAATTCGTTAACCGAGGGTTTGCTCGTTAACCGAAGTGAAGAATCTTATATATATATAATTTTTTAGTAAAAAACTGCGAATGTTCAAAACCACGATGAAAAAAACCTGCAAAAAATACGGGATTACTGTACTATTAAGGCCCTTAAAAGTTTTGTGTGTGTACTATTAGTGCTTAACAAGAAAATATCAGCCTTAACAACTGTTTGGTAGCACTTAAAAGTTTTGTGTATACCGGCCCTGTTTACTTACCGTCACAGTTCATTTTTTGCTGATTTTAGCCCAACTTTTACAGGGGCGGATCCAGGTGGGGTCATAGGGTCCAGACCCCCAACTGGGTGGGCTCGCTTTGTTCGCCATGGTCCCACATCCACAACTTCTTGGACCCTCCCACCCCCATTTGATATTCCTGGATCCACCCCTGATTTGTCTATAACATTTCTTTTTTTTTTTTATGTATTTTCTCCCTCTCGTCCCACACTGCAGGACTCTCAAACATGCAGGCGATCAAAATCTCTACTTCCACCATGAAAAATACTGTATTAATAAAAACACCTCGCACAATTAGCCCCGCCTCAACATGTCTACCCGCGCAGTTAAGCGGGAAAAGAATGTTCTGTTCATTCTGGCAAACTTGTCAGCGCGTGCAACCAGCGCCGACAAGCTTCAACATGCTTCTACTGTTTGCGGCCGCACTTGATAGCATGGTCACATTCATGACGCTTGTCAGTGCCGGTCGGTGCTGGTAACCAGCAAGCGGGTAACATGCTCTCTTTGTGTTCTTACCCTTAGGGTTGAAGTTTTGTGATCCAGGTCAGGGATTTTTCCTGCTTTTTGAAGTTCCACCAGATTATGTGGACATTTTTGCAGCCTTAACACTGCTTCATGTTAGAAAATGTTCCTGCCTGAGAATGCAGCCAGACCCTTGGTCAAGGCAGGCACTTACTAGGGATGCTCTGTGAAAGGAATATCACAGTTCCCCAGACTCTTCCCCTCAGTCATAAAATGAGAATTCCAAGTTCAGTCCTTTATTTTTGCCATTGAAGTTACTGTATTCCTGTTTTCAGTAAGTAGAAAATAAAGAAAGTGTACCACAGTAGCTGATTTAATTTTGAGTTACATCATAATTACTCCTGACAGTACAGTATGATGTTTACAATTACTGTACAGTATTATACCTTAACAAATATTTTGAAATACTGTACAATGATGATTTATAGTATGCTGCATAAAATTAACTAAGAGAAAACTACCCAGTTTTGTGAGTGGTCAATCTCTGTTGCACCATTTTGTTAGTTTGATATTTGGTTGTTGTAGTTTCTGTAGACAAAGTTACATCATGCCATAGTAGTTGAACATTTGCTGCAATCACATCATTTATGTTTTTACCAGTTTTTCTTCCTGTCTCTGAGGTTGTGATGGAACATTGCATTTAGTAAGAGAAACTAACTGCATCTATATGTACTGTAGTGCATTCCTTGCAGTTCCTTTTTCAAAAAGTTCATCTTTGTGTTGGTTCAAAATTATCTTGAAATATTGCAATGTGCATTTGCAGACTTCAACAACTTCCAGTCCAAACATGAAGTCTGGTCGGCCGTCCTTCAGTGGATCAGTTGGTAGACCAGCTTGGGTGGAGAAAGAACTGGCTGGAAGAATTAAGGTGAGACAAGACCACCATAGATATTGATAAATGGCAAGTTCATTTGCAAAGCACATTGTTATCACACACTGAAGATTCACTGTGTATAGAATCTTTATTTACTTTTATTTAGATTGCTACTTGTAGTACAGTACTAGAAAGTTGAATTATGATTATGCATGGAGTTTTATTTAGTACATACTATGGAATCTGGGTAGTACTTGAACTATGTAGGAATTTGTAATGTAATCCTCTGAAAATTTAACTTCTTCATACGAGTACTACTGTATATTGAATATAAGTTAAGGTTTGTTAATTATTTGAAAAAACCTACCGGTATGCAAAATGTGGCATTGATGTCATAAATTATAATAATGATATAGGCAAGTAATTGTAAGCAACATTTATGTAATGTGTAATTGTGTATAGAAAAATGATTATCTGAATGTTATTATGATTATATACTGTAAGTCAAAAGTTTCATAATTGGAACTGGATAGGGAAGTATTTTTGCAGCAAATTCTCAGGTAATTTTAATGCATTTGTGTAGTTTTTGCATGGCTTACTGATGTAAGGTGTTTGTTACGAAGTACTATACTGTACTGTGTTTTGGAAAAATATGAATACCTGTACAGCTATCTCTGGATTTACACTGTACAGTAGTTACGTTCTTGAGAATGGCCGTGTAAATCAAACTTTACTAGGTAGTAGGTAGTTGGCAACTATGAAACAGGGAGGTACTACAGCCTGGGAAGATATTGAAAGCATAAAGTGTTGTGTAATGGTAGCCCCTGTTGCCATATGGCATCACAAAAATTGTGACCAAGTCCCAGGTTGCTGATCTGAATTTCTGCAACGACGTTCCCTAAGCTACGAAGTGAAATACAAGATCATTCAAGATTTGGAGAAAGGAACACGTCAAGCTGATCTCGCACGCCAACATGGAGTCAACGAATCTACGATTCGTACTATTAAGAAGGATGCAGCCAAGATCAAAGAACACATGAGAATCACAAAGTCTGCAGGTGCTTCAATGATCAAGTAATGCCAGAAGAAGGTGCTGCTAAAGGTTGAAAATTTGCTGGTGAGTTACTTGATTCGTCAGGCGTGACGCAACATGGCGGTGGACACGCGATCCGTTCAAGAGTACGCCCGTGAACTGTACGCAGCAGTGTCACGTAAGATGGGAATTGCAGAGCCCAAACCCTTCAATGTTCCTCTGGTTGGCTGCATAGGTTTAAGAAGAGGAACAAGATCACCAACATCAACATTGGTGGTAAAGAAGCGAGTGCTGACTGTGCGGCGGCTAGAGATTTTCCTCCGTTCCTACGTGAGGTTATGGAGGAAGGGCAGTACACCGACGACCAGGTGCTCAACATGGACGAATCCGGTCTCTTTTGGAAAAAGCTACCTTCCAAGACCTTCGTTGTCCAGTCTGCCAGCAAGATTCGGGGCCGGAAGTTGCAGAAGGAGCGCATCACCATCCTCTTTACCACCAATGCCTCTGGTACCTGTAAACCCAAGTTATTGGTGATTCACACAGCCCGCAAGCCGCACACCTATAAGAACGTGGACATGAGCAAGATCAATGTCCACTGGCTGACCGCACGTAAGGCGTGGATGTTCTCTGCTCTGTCACTCTCCTGGTTTGATGACTGTTTCGTTCCCGACGTGAAGAAATTCTGCGAGCAACAGAATGTTCCATTCAACATTCTGTTGCTCCTTGACAACGCACCAGGACACTCGCCACTACTTATGGATCATCACCGCGACGTAAAAGTGGTCTTCCTTCCTCCCAACACTACGTCATTAATCCAGCCCATGGGCCAGGAGTTGATCTGCAATGTGAAAGCTGCATACTCTGCAAAAAAATTTAAGCTCCTGAACAACTGTACCAACACCAAGGATGAGTTGCGTAACCTGGGTGACACCGATAGCGAGAGCAAAAGCGGCGAGGACAAGGAACAAGAGGTGGTGAATCAAGAAGTTCTCGTCAAACAGTTTTGGAAAAAATTTTACGTCAAACAAGCTGTGGACTTCTTGGTGGAGGCATGGGATCAGCTGTCTATAGCTACGATTCGTCACACATGGAGGCATGTGTTGCATGGTATACCAGATGAGAGACGGAGTCGACCTGTGACTGGTGAGGTTCAGTCTGTGACAGTGGCATTGGACCTTGCAAGAGAAGCTGCGCACAGTATTACAGCTGAAGGCTTCTCCGAGACCACCAACGAAGACATCCTGGAGGTGATCAGAGATCCTGAAATGACTGCCGACGAGATGTTGGAAGATGATCACGTCAGTGAAGAGGAAGGTGGTGCATCAATCCCAGAAGAACACAAGTTAACGCATAGTAATATTAAGGGTGCCATCGAGTGTGCAGAGAAATTGAAGCTCTTCCTTTCCAACGACCATGACGATGACCGCTATGAAGTCTTCCATACCCGGCTGGTGCAGGCTATAGAGCCGTACATCAAGGTGTATCAAGACAACATCAACACTAGCCGTCAAAAAAGCATTACCGAGTTCTTTGCCCGCAACCCACCACAGCCAGCCAGAGCCAGTGATAGTGACAGTGAAGGTGACTTTGAGGGAATTGTCAGGGAGGCCCTGACAACTATGACGGATAGTGATGGTGATTCTCCAAGTGATGGTGATTCACCTGAGGGCCAGTAATCTGCCCTCTGCCTCGGAACTAGCCTCCATCCCTGTATGCCGACCCATCTCTTCTACTAACGTAAGTGTTAAACCTAACCTTTAGTTTTCCTAACCTAACCTTTATTTTTCCTAACTTAACCTTTATTTTTCCTAACCTAACCTCTTCTACATTAATTGTGTGTGCATACCATCATAAAGTTAAGATAATATTTTTACTACAACATAGTTTTGTGTCGTCAAAAAGTGGAGTTTGGGGGTCGGGCCAGTCTCTATTGGAATTAATCCCATATGTTCTGCTGTTCACTTTACGCAGATTTCACTTTCCGCGGTACCCTGTGGGTTCAATTGACCGCGTAAATCGGGGTACCACTGTACAGTATTGCCTTGTTGGCTGAAAAATAAAAACTTCATCTTACTCCAAAAGTCACTTATTTCTCAGCACTATATACTGTACCTATATGTTTGTGCATACATATTTAAAATCCTTTCACGGGTGTTGCTTGTGGGTTCAAATTTTATGATTTTTCAAAGACCAAAATGCAGGATCACACACATATAGATTATGAGATTTGAAAAAAAAAAAAAAATAGGCTTATTGGTCACCTTACAAGGTGTAAGTTGTTTTATGAGAGAGAAAGAGAAAGAGAGTACTACTAGTGTTGGTGCAACTGTCTATACTGTATAGGGGGTTACTTGGATTAGGTGATAGGGATTAGTGCAACCCTGTAAGAAGTTTATACTACCTGTACTAACTGTTTGAATTAATCTCGAAAAATAATCTTAGGTGATAATGGATATTGAATTAATGTAGCCACAGTACAGTTCAAAACTGCATTGTTTAGGGCAAATTTTCAAGATGTGCTAACAATACCATAAAGTTCAGTCTTTTCGTAGGATCAATCTATTCCATCAGTCCAATGAAAATTGCAAGGATAGGCATTTCATATGTTTTAGCAGTATTGAGTGCACTAAAACCTTTATAATTTATTAGTCAATGCAGGTCTTCCCTGCCTCAGTTGACTACATTTAATTAAATTTTGCTATTTTATGAAGATCCTATTTCTTCCACATTCTTGCTCTGTTTGAGAAAAATTTTAAGTCATGTGACTGGCTGGGTTGGATATGTGAAGCTCATGTGACCAGTGCAGGCACAGGTGGACTACACTATGCAATTGGGCTGTGTGAGGCTTTGTTGGAGTGGGTGGAGCGGTGAGTGAGGAGTCACCTGAGGCAGCCCACATACTTCCTCACTTAATGTTGCACTTTCCTTAGTTGTGTACAACTTATGCTGCTGTCTTCTCATCTTATTGGTTGTGGATTTGTCATTGCTGGTGCAGTGGTGCAGTATCATCACTGAACCCCTGTACTTATTCCACTGAAGAAGCGAAAGTGGACACATGGAAATATTTTACTGTACAGTCAACCCTCGCTTTACGCGGTCCCACATTCCACGTTTACGCGGTACCCTGCCGAAACCGGAATGCTCACATTCCGCGGTGCGTGTACCCCTTTACGCGGAGAGCGGCTGGCGAGCCGCGCCATTTTTGGTTCCAAACCTCCCGCCATCTCTTCCGCCCTCTCCCGCCATCCACCATGTTGTGTAAGCAGGGTGCGCACAAGGTCGCCCAGTCATCAAAACATTACCGAGTTCTTCACCCGCCACCCACCACAGCCAGCCCAAGTCAGTGATAGTGATAATTATAGTGAGGATATGGACTTCTATGGACTTTGAGGGGTTTGACAAAGAGGCACTGCAAGCCTCTGTGGTGGATAGTGATACAATTGATACAACCCCCCATCCGCGTGTGCCCAGCCATCTTTTCTACTAATGTAAGTGTTAAAAAACCTAATATTATTGATATTTCTCTTAATTATTAATTGTGTGTGCATACCATCATAAAATTAAGAAGTTATTTTTACTACAACGTAGGTATTGTGTCTGAAAAAGTGGAGTTTGGGGGTCGGCCCGGTCTCTATTTCAATTAATCCCATATGTTATGTTGTTCACTTTACGCGTTTCTCACTTTCCGCGGTACCCTGTGAGTTGAATTAATCGCGTAAAGTGAGGGTTCACTGTACTGTATTGAGGCAAACTGGAGTAGGTGAATGTGTGTATGCACTTAGTTATCTGTTTAGCCTTGGGGAAAGCACAAATCATACCATTAAGAAGAATGCCAACAAAATAAGGAACTCACTGATGTGCTAAGCAGTTCTCAGCAAAGATAATAACAAGAATAAGAAATGCCCAGGTAGAAGTACAGTAGTACAGGTACCTGTTTTATTTTATTACATATTTTTTTTTTTAGGTGATTTTTCCTAAGATTTATTCTGAAGGTGTTAGAAATGATGATTTTGTTTAGGGGGGATCAGTAAAAGTCCTTCAACACATTCCTATTAAACACTGTACTATACTGTACAGTACATATAGTAAGTGGCTCTTTTTATGCAACCATTTATTTTAACTTCCCCTGCATAAAGCAGGCATCTGCTGCATTTTGTAATTTTACATAATTCTGATACTTTTGGAAATTCTGTATTTCAGCTCTTCTACTTTTTCAATAATTGCAAATAACTCTTGAAAATGACCATATGGTGTCTAGCATGGGTGATCCATAGTGAGCAGAAGCACTGTCCATCACACTAAATTTTTTTTTTTTGCAGTTTAGAAGATTAAATTGTCTCATAATGTCTTCCAAGAAAGGTGTTATTATTTCTACATGATCTATTAAGAAAACTGCATCAAAACCATAAGAAAATTCAAAAGTTTGACAAGTGCTGATAAGTTAAAGAGCTGGAAGATCAAGAGTGGAGGTTCACTACACAAGATTTTCGAGAATTTCGAAATAATTACATTTCCTGATACTGTATCACATGCAGTAAGGGTAAATTGCATAGTTATGCAATGAAACTTGAGGATCCAAGAGAAGCCACAGTGAAGAGAAAGCAGATAAAATCAGTGAAAAATAAGTTAGAACAGGCAATGTGCACAACTGATTGTAATACAGCATTGTACTTACAGTATTTTGACAAGGGTAGAGCCTGTTATGCTAAATTATGGAGGTTTTAAAGTATAGAATGCCTTCCCAAAGTTGTTTTGTTAATTTACTCATCAACCCAACTTCCCCTTTACCAACTCCTTTCTGCTAGACAGAATAAATGTAAACACAGTTTGGGTATTCTAAGACATGTTTATGTACTGTACTGTAAAGATAGGTTAAATTCTGATGATTTAAATACTTTTTTTTATTAATTTTGAAGTAGTACTTTATCATTTTCATATCCCTGCACTTTGTTATTAAATATTAGAAAAATCTATAGTAACTACTTCACCGCGGATAATGAGGACTCCCTGTGCTTTTGATATACGGGGGCCCCCAAAGTTCGAGGATTTTTATTTTTCGGTCCTCTATTATTCGCGGATGACACCCTGGATGTACACAAGAATGTCTGTGGGTAGTTTTAAAGTTGCCGCCATTTTTGCGGCTGGGACTGGTAGCCATTCGTTCTAGAGACAGTAATTTCCTTTACCTGTACTGTATTGTGTGTGTGTAATAATAATAATAATAAACGGTTTATTAATAGAGTTGCAGCCGGTGGCTGAAAATATACAGACTTACATTTGATTTAGACAAAATGATATAATATGCATTAAATACATTTACAGGGCTGTACAGTACATAAATCAGGAGTTGTTTATTATTTTAACAATAGATGGGATGGTGCTGTTCTTATATCTATCGGTGCGGGCTCTTATGGGCTGTATTTTGTTGTAGTGGTGGACTGCGCGAGTTGGGTGGGGGGCTGCAGGTGGCGATGACGGGGGTGGTGCAGTAGTCCACTGCCAAACCTTTCCAGTGCTTGGTGGTGGTCACTGAGGGATGGCATTTCCAGGGTGGAGAGAGCGTTGGTATAGCCGGAGTATTCTGCGCCGAGCATGATTCTGCAGGCTCTTTTCTGTACCTTCTCTAGCTGACGTTGTTGGGTGGAGTTGAGAGAAGACGACCAGGCTGGTGACGCATATGTAAGTTTGGGGAGAATAAAGGCGTTGTAGATGGTCCTCAGCTCTGGCGTGGGTGTCCCAAGTAACCTAAGTCGTCGTAGCATGTAGAGACGGTACGAGGCTGCCTTGACTGTGCTATTTACATGGGCCTTCCAGTCAAGTTTGTTGTCTATAGTTACACCCAGGAGTTTGGCAGACTGCACCAGCTGGAGAGGATGGGCACCCACTGTGACTGCTGGGGTTTGCACTGGAGTGGTGGCGGTATTGATGTGCATGACTACGGTTTTGGTGTGGTTGATGGTGACCTTGTTCTCCGTAGTCCATGCCTGTAGCCTGTCCAGGGTGCCTTGCAGCGATGAGTAGTCTGGTTGTTGTTGTCCACTGAAACCCCAACAGTGCAAAGGTACTTCCACCTGTCCGTGAAGTCCACAAGGGCAACGGCCAGTGATGTCTTGCGTTTCTGCAAGTTTTTGTGCAGAAAATCCAGAAAGCTCACCAAGCAGTGTGATGTAGAGGAGGTCCTCATATTGCCAAATTGCTGTGGATCAATTGACTGATAGATACTGGCAAATGCCCACTCAAAAACAAAGTCCTCACAAAGTAGACTGGGTATGGGGGTAATGGCAACTGGCCTGAGGTCGTTAGGGGACTGTGGGGTGGTGACCTTGGGGATGGGGGTGACAAATGCGGTTTTCCATTCATTAGGGCATTTGCTTTGTCTGAGGGATGCATTAATAATAGAACAGAGGGGGGTGGCAAGTTCGACTGCAAACTCCTTGTATATTTTGATTGGGAGGTCAATTGGGGTCGTGGAGCGTTTGGATTTAAATTTCAGGAGTTTGTTGGCGATTTCATATGGTTGGAACACTGGGAGGGGGGAGGGGGAAGGTAAGTAAGCTGGGAGGAGAGTGAGGTCAAGACTGGGTAAGGTATGACATATGGTAGCAAAATGGTTATTAATTATCTCAGCTGCCTCCTCACTAGGTAAATGTGAGATGAAAGGAAGTGTGGGAGACTGACGGTTGAGACCACAGAGATCTTTTACCTTGGAGTACCACTGACCGATGCCGACTTCCTTGAGGCCGTGCACTTTCCTGGGATAATAAGCCTTCGTGGCAGACTTGATTTCCCTGATGACCTGGTTACGTAGACTTTTGTACATTCGGTTGTTTGTGTAGTATGCCTTGTTGCGCTGCTCAATAAGTCTTTTTATGCGGGGCATAATCCACGGGATATCATCGGGGTGGATCCTCAGTGTCTTGGCTGGAAAGAAGTGGTGGTAGGCTTTGGTGAGAGTGTCCAGGTAATTATCCCACTTGTTCTGCACATCGTCTACTGTGATCACTTCAGTCCAGGGATACCGGGTTATCCATTGTCCAAAATGCTGCATAGCAGAATCGGGGGTGGGTCGGTAAGTCCTGGTGGCAACTGGCGGTGGTGAGAAGGTGGGGGTAGGTGACCACAGTAGGGACAGGTGGGGGCTGCGTCCCATGGGAGGCAGCGGCTGGGGGGGAAGGTAGTGGTTACCGAGATCAGTCATAATGAGGTCAAGGGTGGCATTGCCATGTGTGGGAAAGTCTACTATTTGTGTAAGGTGGAGGTGTTGGGTGATGTCTAACTCATTGAAGTCACTGCATATCACTAGTTTAGCACATGGAAATCTGGATCTCAGGGAGTCAGCAGTGTCTATAATATGAGTAATCAGTACATTGGCGATTGGTACGCGGAGGGGATGATAGCATACACAGACAATGAGGGAGGCAAGCTGACGGGGGTGGGAGGTGGGAGTGACCTGAACCCACAAGGCTTCTACATCTTCAGGTACATTAACACCTAGGGGTGATGGTTTAAGGTCACTGCGACAGTACAGCACTACACCCCCACCTCTCCTGTCCTTTCTAAGGTGGTGAAATAACTCATAGTTTTCTATGGCACAGATCTCGGGAACAATTTGCCACGTCTTGGTAATCGCCACAATACCTGCACCAACTGACCTCCTCCACCTTGTTGCATAAAGATGTGACATTGGACAGCAGTAGGGATGGTAGGCTGTACCATAGTCGCGGCACTTCATAGCGAGTACACTGTCTTTCAAGTACTGGCTCGACTTTCCTATGCTTGCTCGGTGTGATGATAGGGATTCGTCTGGGAAAGCGGCGACCCCGTCTGCAGCCGCGGTTGTGGAAGATACTCAGCGCCTTTAGTAGAGTGATGGTGTGGGGTGGAGGATAGCCGGCACCAGACTTCAGCCGAAACAGGTCGGTGCGACGATATCGTGCCACTGGAACACACATATTCACAAGTCTGGCACTTACAGTCACTGACACTGACACTGTGTGTGTGTGCGTGCGTGCGTGCGTGCGTGCGTGTGTGTGTGTGTGACACATCCAAATAAATAATAATTAGAAAATCCTCACAAATCATCATAAACAAATTTATTAAAAATGTGACAGTCTACCCTCGGGTCCGTGCTTTATTAATAAAGCACGGACCCGAGGGTAGACACATTTTTAATAAATTTTTTTCTGATTATTTGTGAGAGTATTTTCTCATTATTATTTCTTTGTATGTGTTTTGTGTGTGTGTGTGTGTGTGTGTCTACACACACACACACACACACACACACACACATATATATAGGTAAAAGAAATAATTGTCCTAAGGGCAAACACATAAAGGGAATACAGGTATACATTTCTTTGTACATAAGTAAAAATGTCCCCCCCCCCCACCCCATCTGCAAATTCGTGTTCATTTTGAGAACCTAACCCCTGCGAATTTGGGAGGCCCCCTGTATTAATAAGCAAATTATTTTATGTAACCTATTTGTCTTTACAGAAAACATCAAATCGTTGTTTTTAATTAGATTTTTTGCCAAATGGTCATTATTTGCCCTGAAAAGTATGAGATGATGGGCATTTATAACTGCTTGTGATTGTTATATTTTTGGATGGTAAATTCGCGAAAGGTATAGGAATTAAATGTACCGGTACGTATGAAATTTTTAAGAGGAACCTTTGTATCCTTTTCTAAGATTTTTTTGTGACTTTGGGTTTGAGGAAGACTTTGTGATTGCTTGGTGTCATAATGCATGTCTACTTATGCCTTGATTTCCTAGCCACCTTTTACAGTCTGCTCTTCCATAGAATGGCAGAATATAAAAAAAAATGTAAGTTTCCATGAACTTTGAGGATTTTATTTTACCTTTGTTCTTTTTTACATTCTTAGAAATATTAATGACCTCCCTCAGAAAACTTGGTTACTTGTAAATCTATTAAGTTTATTTTGGTCATTGATTTTTTATTTTGCAAGTTTATTTTTATGATGAGATGGTAGAGAGGGTACAAAACTTTAAAGGTCACCATGGTGAAGGGTAAACCTTGTACTGTACGGTATATTGAGGGAGGGTGTGTGAGGCAAATTTAAATTTGGAGGTTGAGTGAAACACCTCAATGAAGAGGAAAGAACAAAACATTTATATACTGGCAGGGATGATGCAATGAAGAAGGGAGTACAGAGTATTTAGGGACACATTATCATGATGGGGAGAACACAGAACTTAAAGTAATGTCACAATAACAGGTGGAATAGAGTCTATTCAGGGATATCATGGTACATTTAACATATTAAGGTAAAATGGGAGACTTCAGTATATTTATGGATGCCTTGGTGTAAGGAAAAGCTTAGTATATTTTAGAGATACTGTATCATCATGAAGGGGATATAACTTAATTTATACAATAATTGAAATGTAATACATATTTCATTGTAGGTGCTAAACAATAACACTGTACAGTAGACAGATATGTTGAAGTGTATATTGTTTAGTATTTTCATCCAGAGGTTTAAAGCAGTTGACTTCTTTCTTGCTTGACTTACTTGGATGTGACTGTTTGGAGTAGTGGGGTATAGGCTATTTAATTATGTGAGCAACTGTATTTTCACGAGGCATTTACTGCAGTATCATATTTATATGCAAGGATTGTACTTGAAATGTTCCATATACAGTCAAATGGGAGCTTTGGTAACCTAAAGCTGGTATTGTTTACAGTGAATAATATAAACATCAGGATGTTTTCATTAGGTATAATAAGAGAAAAAGGAGAATTACTGTTTCAATGTTTAAAAAAAAATTACTTGTATTCAACATATGTATGAAGAATTCAGAAAATTTGAAAAGCAAAACAAAAACAGATAGGGATTGCTTGTAAGTGAGTAGTGGAGGTGATGGAAAAAGTGATACTGTACCACAGGTGTTCAGAGTATTTAGTGGTTTGTGGTAGAGATTATTGATAATATGCATTTGGTGTTAATAAAATTAGTAAAGGTGCTGGATGGGGATTGCATCATGTAATGCATGTGTCTAATTCTTTTCATTTACGTAACAGAGTAGAATTTTGCTGCTATAAATATTTTAATATAGAAAGTGTTGAAGATGTTTCAGTGAATCCTAATAAAGTCAGTCATTCATAACAGTTTTCAAAGTTATTAATGGTGTATTTTTTATTAACCCTTTCAGTGATAAGTTTTCTCGTATACCGTATGTACAGTACACTGATGTTCCGATGCACAGTGTTGTAGAGAATTAAAAAAAGAACAAAACCTTTGGCATGAATATACAGCATACAGTAATACAGGTATCCATCATGATATGAACGTTCTAGATAAAAAAAATTCACTAATCCTAATTTCCTAAAGTGACAACTTTTTAGAGATACGAAAGTTTCCCCCGCTTATACGAATTTGGGTCTGGGCAAAAATTAAAATCGCGTGCACCACATTAGCGTATTGAAATGATTTTCCACAACTTCTATAGTTTCATTACATGTAACATTGCGAGGCAGTTGGGCTGGCGAGTCGGCAGCACAGTTATAGCGAAGGCCCTGGCTCTAATTGCCTCCACACACGTTCACTTCTCAAACATACACACCCATGCTCTCCATTTTAATATTTTATATTATAGGATTGTATTTTATTTACTACTAAGCCACATTAGAGTATTGTAATGATTTTTTGACAACTTTTATCGTTTCATTACAAGCAACAATAAACGCAGCAGCTAGGCTAGTGAGTTGAAGACGTAGTAGTTATAGGTAGCCCACCAACAACACACACGTTCACTTCTTAAACATACACCCCATGCTTTTTATTTTTCTTATTTTAAAGTTTTATATTATATTTTATTTATTTCTAAGCAACATCATTTATGCTACTATACAGTGGAATATCTGTTAAAGAAGTCCATTTTTCCGAGACGTGTGCCGGGAGTCACCTGGCTTGTCCATCTTGGGGGAGAGATGTGCAGACAGACCTCCATAAGGTAATATACCAAAGTTAAACTGTATTTTATTTTTTTTGGTGTGTGCGTCTTTGGTAGTAAATTAGAGTAGTTGTGTACTATTTATCATTAGTTAGGTAGGTTTTGTTCTTGTTATGAACCGATTACGTTATTCGGGAATGATATGAGGTTATTTTTGTCGTTTGGAACCGAACCCTATTTTTCCCATTCGTATCTCGAGGGATACCTGTAGTTGGCCGAGCCACACATACACATGCACACAACTGTGTATGTGTGTGTGTGTGTGGGAAGGGTTAAGGTTTAGAAAAAGGACAGGTGACTATCATCCTGGTGGAAAAATGTAAAAATTATAAAATACAGACACAATATTTACAACAGATTTGTAAAGAATTTTTAGTGGTATAATTGTTAGTCATGCACTGAAAGGGTTAATGAAGTACACATTAGAATATTGAATTTTCTATCTGATGTCCGTATGAAGGGTTTTGCAATTGAATGTTTTTGCTTCATTATTGGGTTTAAATAAGCCTAATGGAAAGTTACTTGTATTTATTACTGCACCTCACTAGCAGGTAATTGAAGTACAGGTTGGACGTCTTTAATCCGGTAAGCTTGGGACCAGACCAGTTTTGTATTAGCGAAAATTCCGAACCATTGAAGCCGAGGTAAAAAAAAAAAAAAAAAGAAACGGCAAAATAATGCATAAAATGGACCAGACTAATTTCTTCAGTATAGACACCTTTTCTAAAATACTGTAGTTAATGTCACAAGCTTACGTTTCACTGCATTACAACCACTTCCACTGCTTGCTGGTCTCTTAGGAGGCATATTTAGGGGTAAATTATAAGTATTTAAAGGTAAAATAGTGGCAACAGCCACTAGAAGTGAGCTATGACACCGTCCCTAACCATGGAAGCTGCTGGACTATCGGGTCCCAGATTAGCGGGGTCTAACCTGTACAGTACAGTAAATTACCTGTACTCTTTTCTGCATTGATTGTGGATAATTAGATATGGAGTAATCTATGTGGTTAATAAGTTAGAAAAAAGAGTTAATTGACAGTGACTTGGCACAGTCTGCTGCATAGTGAATGCTCTGAAAAGCCTGACATGTAAGGATTACAAATTCTCATCATTTGTTATGCTTTGCATGCTGTTTTTATCCCTTAAAGAAGAAAACTGTGTTTAGTAAATACAGTAGAAGTCCAAAAATCCGGACTGCTTGGGGATTGGGTCAGTCCGGATTTTCGGATTTTCTGGATTCTCAGGCAGTACCTTTAAAATTCAAATTTAAGGTGGAATAAAGAAGAGATGAACAGGTACATTTTGATAGTTTATTCATTAGCAAATATAGCATGCTTCATTTATCAAAACGAGCAGTTTTATAGAAATAGCTGTGAATTCTAGAATTTTATTCTTTGCCTTTTTTATATCATAAATTGTAGACTTTCCAATGTCGTATGTTTCCATTAGAACAGTATTGCTCACACCACATTCTAGTTTCTTAATTATTTCAAGTTTGTCACTAAATTTCAACGTGTTCTTTCTCTTCACACAACGAAGTTTATCTACTTTAGGAGCCATTATTATGGGCTTGTACGGTACTCTGTAAATGGAAAGGGTAGGATTCAAAATTACATACGTTGTCACAGTTTGATTGCTCGTTTTAAAGTGGCGACCGCGTGGTCGCTTGTTGTCGCTGTGCAGCTGTGACGCTCCTCAATTGTTTAAAAAAAAAAAATTGAGTTTTCAAAAAGTGTGGATTCTCGGGTGGTTCGGATTTTATTCAAGTATGTACTGTACTTTTTGCAGTTATGTTGTTAACAATATTAAGGAAAATTGTGCTTATGATCTGTATAGAAAATCATTATTCTTTTTATCTACAGTTTTGTTTATTGCAGAAATGAATGAGACAATATTAACAATGATTTTATCATACTACTCTGGACAACAGTTACGCATATTATGATTTCTTATTCCATCTCCAGGTACCTCATTCCTTTGCACTGCACAGCTACACAACACCTACCATCTGCCACTACTGCAAGAAGCTCTTAAAAGGTGAGATTATTTAAAGGTCATCCAAAGCTATTTTTATTATTGCATACCAGTAATCATTTTCAACCTACCAAATTTGTTAATTCAAATGATAGCTTAATTCAAATGATTGCTTGGTTGTTTCAGATTATTCCTTGGACATTTATGATCACTATTATTCACAAATGGTTCTTGTTGTGTATGACTCAGTCAGGCCACACTTTTGGTGAAGTGAAGGTGCTGCTGACGAGGTAGCCACTCTTCCAACCATAAGTAGATTTTATAATTATAAAAGAAAGGGATATTCCCTCAATGTGGAGGATGTCATTCAAGACAGAAGAATATTTCATTAGTATATCCACATACAGTACATTCTCCTCCTCTCCACTTCTCAGTCACAGAAAATGGGTCCCAGTAACTGGATAGATATGATGCTTCCCACTGGGAGAAAAAGAATGGTGCTGAGAACTCTACCAATCGAAAAGAAAGTGAAGATGAGACAGAATTGCTGCTGGGGTGTCCATGAATGTTATATTATATGTGAGGAGTTTGGGCTGAAGTGGAGCACTTTTATGATATCAGCCAGGTTTAAGTGGTTACTAGATATAAATGCAATTAAATAATAATGTAACTAAATATAAAGTGTAGCACAATACAAGTGTGAATACAAGTTTTGTAAGTGTAAGCAGCCCCTCATTGTCCTCCACCCCAAGATTCATTTATTACAATAAAAGTAAGTGCAGTGTAAAATTATACTGTTAAGGTAACTTTGATATTTTTTAGGGAAGGGATTTTTCAGCATAAGGGTGGTTGAAAGCACCTGTGGGGGGGTTTTTGTGTAAGTTCTAGATAAGTTGGACGTCCTTGAGCCCCAAATAGTTTGACTTAGGGAGGTCTTCCTACAGTATATGAAAAACTCGGGCTTTTTACCAAAAAATTAGACGTTGATATATACACACACACACACACACACACACACATACATACATACATATATATATACATATATATATATATATATATATATATATATATATATATATATATATATATATATATATATATATATATATATATATATATATATATATATATATATATATATATATATGTATGTATGTATGTATGTATGTATGTATGTATGTATGTATGTATGTATGTATGTATGTATGTATGTATATATATATATATATATATATATATATATATATATATATATATATATATATATATATATATATATATATATATATATACAGTGACCCCTCGTTAACGAACTCAATCCGTTCCAGAAGGTCGTTCGTTAACCGAAAAGTTCGTTAACCGAAACCATTGTTTCAATGGGTTTTTGGGTAATTGGTTCCAGCTCACCGAAAATTTCCTAAATTCAACAAAAATGGTAGAAAAGTTCACTTACTTTGAGGTGTGTATGTAGAAGGCTCCTGGATGATGATGATGATGATGGGATTTAGAATGGGGGTGGAGGAGAAGGAAGAAGAGAAGGCATTGGGGTGGAAGAGAAGTCACCCCATGGTGCCATTTCACCCATAAAATTTTAGCTCTCTGGTTTAATTCAAGATTATTTTCTTTAAATCAACGCTGCACTGCATTATATATTGTCAATATATAAAATATATTTCAAAATGACCAATAATTTGCTTGGAAACACAGAAAAAAAGCGTTTAGTTGAAGAGAGTCTCAAGCAAGATGTTACCTCCAGTGAAAACAGAGAGAGACTGACGCCTGTTTGCTGTGTAAAGAGGCTGGATGCCGCGCATTAAACTAGTCACTTTACCTTCAATTTTGTTCAATAATTGTTAAAATGACTAAAAAATTGAATATTAAACTTTTAAAATTATTGAATAGTATAAACTTCTTGATATTTACAAAAATAGTAAGGAATTTAAGCCCTAGAACCGATTAATGTATTGGCGGACTGATACTAAAGCTGGTTGCCCTGTCAGTGCAAGCGAAAACATGTTGAGGTCGGTTCGTAAGAAGTTCGTTAAGCGAATTTTTTTTCGTTAACCGAATTGAAGATCCTTATGGAAGGCAGTTCGTTAATCGAAATTACGTTAACCGAGGTGTTCGTTAAACGAGGGGTCACTGTATATATATATATATATATATATATATATATATATATATATATATATATATATATATATATATATATATATATATATATATATATATATATATATATAAGAGAATAATATACTGTACCAGGTAAAAGAAAAATCAAGGTTTAACACTTACGTTAGGTTAGGTTAGAAAAAATCAAGATTTAACACTTACGCCAGGTTAGGTTAGAAAAAATCAAGGTTTAACACTTACATTAGGTTAGGTTAGGTTTAACACTTGCGTTAGTAGAAGAGATGGGTCGGCATAATGGGGGCTGGTTCCGATGGCAGAGGGCAGATTACTGGCCTTCTGGTGAATCACCATCACTATCCACCACATATTGACTGCTTCGATATGAATTTGAATAATGGCATGTACAAACTGGACAGTTTTGTAATTAAGAAGATTTGTAACCAGGTGAAAAGGTTGGGTCACCTTACCCTCTGACCTGACTACCTGCCGTTGCTGTGTTTTTTAAAGATTAGTAGGGTCATTACCTAATACCTGACCATTGTGGACCTGATCTCACCCTCCTCTGTATATATACACTTTATTTTGTACTTCTCCTTAGTCTGTACTCACCCCTGAAGATGTGAATTACACGAAAGCATTTGGGAACTTCGTGTTTTCTTCTTTCCTTGTGGTTATCAGCATATACCTGGATCACGCGCAACTACAGTGATTTACTTGCATATATATACCAGACTTTCACTTTCCGCTGTGCATCTACTCATATACGCTGTGAAGTATAATTTTGTTTTTATTTTTTTTATTTAGCTCATAAAATTCATACAAATTACCCGGCCAGAATATAATTTAAATTGCTGGAATTCTTACAATATGATGATCATTTTGAATATAAACATATCTTTTGTGCAAAATATATGAAGTTTACATTCAAAATATTCCCTGACCTGCAAGGAATCCAGAAATGTCAATTATATTATCCTAACTAAAATCTAGATTTCTGAGGTATTATTTATTACTAAACGTTAAAATCTAGAGTTTTCACCCAAACATTTCTCAGAGAGGTAGGAGCTAGTGAGCTGGGAAGAGAGGGGATTTGAGTCCATTATTTGAATGGACATTAACCTGGCGACTGTATTTCTCTTAAATATTAATTGTGTGAGCATACCATCATAAAATTTAGATGTTATTTTTACTACAACATAGGTATTGTGTCGGAAAAAGTGGAGTTTGGGGGTCGGGCCAGTCTCTATTGGAATTAATCCCATATGTTCTGTTGTTCACTTTACGCGGTTTTCACTTTCCGCGGTACCCTGTGGGTTCAATTGACCACGTAAATACTACTGTATGTGAAATTGGTTTATACACGAGTATATACGAGTATTATATACGGTATATAATTTGATAGACAGGTTAGATAATATTATTTATGCAGTGTACCATTTATATATTATACGCATCTTCAACAGGTCTCTTTCGGCAAGGTGTTCAGTGTAAAGACTGCAAGTTTAATGCTCACAAGAAATGTTCAGAGAGAGTGCCAAAGGACTGTACTGGAGAGGCACCCAAAAAGGGTAAGGATTCATATTTACCTCAAGTGAAATAAAAGAAGTTTGAGGATATCATTATGCCATGAATAGTATACTATGAGTATATCAAGAGAACATTCCTCATAATTTATAAATAAACACCTGAAAATTTCCAGATGATGGGGACACTGGTTCTGATGGTTCTCGTGACGATGAAAGTGACAATGAAGATTCACCACCATCGACGATTCAGTTTGACCCAGAGGGTAATGATGAAGAAAATATCCCAAGGCCAAGGCCACACAGGTAAGTTTGTCAATATGTTTGTGTCAGTTTTTAATAGCTTAGTTTCAACCAAGAACATCAAAACTACCTTCATTAAAATACTGTGAAATTCTACTCTCTCTCTCTCTCTCTCCTTAAAATATTGTAGCAAACAGTCATGTTTCTACTGTATGAATTCTACCAGCTTTTGTATGTGACACTAAAGTTTTAATTGTAAATTTTCTCATTGTTAATAAACTGAGAATAATGCCTCAGCCTGGTTGTTTGATGAACTGGTGGTTTAGTGGTAACATGCATATCTCTCACCAATATGTCAAGGGTGTGAGCCTCAGCCCAGAAACACATTTGTGCTGGGAATTTGATTAAAAGCTTTCTGGGATGCATATGTGGGCGGGCTGCCCTAACCCACCACGTCCACAATGGTGGGTGTGGGACCTTGAACTGTAAGTGAACAGCTAAGGAGGAATGTCTTTTAGCCCATTGTGGGCCAGTGGATTGCTGCCTGACTGCCAACCTTGGTGGCCCAGGTTCGAATCCTGGCACGCACACAGGTGAATATTGTTTAGTCGATTTTGGCCTTTTTGTTGAAAGGGCATACTAAAGAGGAGCACATGTAGTAAGGTAGCTCAAAGAACTAATGACAGTGAATGAGTTAGGCTTTGTATTGCTTTTGATTTGGGGTACCTTGCACTAAAGAAGAAATGAGCCTATAAAAGTACATTTTTATTTATTTATTTATTTACTTATTAATTTTAATTATATTTATTTATTTATTTATTTTTATTTTTATTTTTATTTATTTATTTATTCCTTGTCCATAGTCCATCAGCCAGCAACAACATTCCCCTGATGAGAATTGTGCAGTCTGTAAAACACACCAAACGACCATCGAAGGTGCTCAAAGAAGGGTGGATGGTTCATTGCACAAATAAGGACAGTATGGTAAGTTGAGTAAATATTACAGTAAAAGTTATTTTGTGTACAGCTATAACATGTGACAGCTACGCTATGGTCATAAAAGACCAGATGTGTGGGTGGTTTACTTAGGATGGCTTGAATGCAATTCAGTACTAATTACTTGGGGACACCTCAATACCAGTAGTTGTATCACTTGCATTGCAGGAGTAATGTTTGTTAAATGTGATTTGATCCAACAAAACTTATTGATATAGAAGAATGGTTATGAGAAAAATATTTTATCAATCTTTTACTTATTTTGGAGAATAATAATCATATTGTTAAACAGCGCAAGAGGCACTATTGGCGTCTGGATACAAAATCCATTACATTGTATCAGAATGAAACAAGCACCAAGTATTACAAAGAAATACAACTCTCAGAAGTGCTAAATATAGAAACTGCTAAACAGCCGCAACCAACTGGTAAGTATATGTGTAATTACATACAATAATAGTACAGTACAGGTTGTACCTCTCTAGTCCGGCATTCTGTGGTCCGGAAACTCCCGTGGTCCGGAACGATTTTAGTTTGTCCAATAGGTAGATAGGCAGCTTTTTTTTTTTCTTTTTTTTTATCTAAATTATTATTATTATTACAGGAATATTAAATTTTTGCCCCTCAGGCCCCAATGTGGGTCAGTGACCTATGCCCGGGTGGGCTAATCCCCTTAAAAAAAAAAAGCCGCGGGAAATTAAGGTTTGTTTACATCCGGCAGTTCGGCTGCTCTCTCTCTCTGCTTGTCTATACAGAGTACAACATTTAACCCTTCAATATATATGAGCAGTAAATAAGTGTTGCTTTCATATTCTTATGTAGAGTAATTACGATATGTTTTCACATGTGAGCACTTGCATACGCGGTCTCACATTTTTTTTTACCATTAATTGTTAGCTACTTATATTGTTCCATTTATTAACATTAAATAACATTACAGGTACTTCAAGCAACCATATTAATTTTTTTACATTAATTTTACTACAGCTACAATCAGGGTCTTATTTTCTTCAGTTTTATATGTAGAACCGATCGGTCACTCGTTTTGTAAGCTTTAACAAAAGCAATGCCGGCAGCCGTCTCGTCTCCTCGTGTGTTTTAATATTCCACATATTATTAATAAATTGTATTGTTAATTTTGCATACACAAACATTAATTCAATAAAAACAAATTCAGAAACATTAATTAAAATATATATGAACAGTAAATAAGTGTTGCTTTCATATTCTTATGTAAAGTAATGACGATATGTTTTCATGTGTGTGCACTTACATACGTGATCTCTCTTTTTTTCTTTACCATTATCGTTAGCTACTTTTATTGTTCCATTTATTAACATTAAATAACATTACTTAAAACAACCATATTAATTTTACTACAGCTACAACCAGGGTCTTATATTCTTCAGTTTTATATGTAGAACCAGTCATTCACTGGGTTTGTAATCAACGAAAACAATGCTGTCTCGTCTCCTCGTGTTTTTTTAATATTCTATGTATTATTAATGAATTGTATTGCTCATTTTGCACACACAAACATTAATTCAACCAAAAAGACTTTCAGTAATAAACAATAATGAATCTTTTGTACATAAGAGAAATGACGCTGTTTACAGGATTGTGCACGTCGTCTGAATGTTGGTGGGCCGTTCAAACCCGTCAAAATTCGAGTTTCTGCCGTCAAAATTTTTAAATGTGGTTTTTTTTGTGTGTGTTCAAATAGAAAACGTCGAATTAAAAACTCGCGAAATTTGAGAAGCTACTGTATGACATTTAACCCTTCAATATGTCTTCAAAGAGACCCTGAAGCAGAGAAAGTGGTGCTAGTGCTTCCAAGCATAAGCACAAGTCACTATCTATCCAGGAAAAGGGTGAATTTCCATGGTCCAGAAATTTCCATGGTCCGGCACCTGTCTGGTCCCGAGGTTGCCGGACTAGAGAGGCACAACCTGTATACTGTACAAACTTTTTAAGTATTAATGCATATGTATGCATACATATGTGTGTGTGTGTGTGCGTGCATATATATATATATATATATATATATATATATATATATATATATATATATATATATATATATATATATATATATATATATATATATATATATATATATATATATATATATATATATATCATCAACAGCAGCTGTATCTTTCAACCTCTGTTGGATGAAAATCTCTTGCATATGCACCTATAATCCTCTATCTTGAGGCTTCCCAGACATTTTTAACCCCTCCAAATTTCTTGATCTCATCTATCCACTTAATGTAGTACTGTAGTGACTAGGTAGTTGATTTTTTTATTATGAGCTTTGATAGTGACTCATAAGTTTGAACAGTTAATAATCCCTTGTTACAGAGCCTACAGGAGGACCTGTAGGAAAATTCTCTTGTGGGCTCAGCTCAGTCTTCTGGAATTAGTGATTACTGTTGATCATGAGTTATTCTCAGTGGATTTAAGATATCCATCCCCAAACCCTAGATCTTTTAATATTTTGTTGAATCCAGTTGAGAAACATTATGGTCTACTGTTGACTGTATCTCACATTGAAGTTTGGCTTAACCACGTTGACTTGAGAGCTTACCAATACAGTATATTTCATTTCCTGTCACTGAATGTGCTAACTAGCTTTAACTGAATCACGCTCGATTTAGCGAACTAGTTCGCTAAATTGGGCGAAAATAATGGAAATTCAATTTAGCGGAAATTTTGATTTAACGGAAAGGAATGGCTCAAATAAGTCTGTTAAATTGAGAAAATTCAGTGATATATCCGTTAGCCGGAACAATTGGTGCAGAGCACTTCCGGGAATGAGAGATTTCTGCGTAATGAGACGACTCTCAAAGCCGGAAAAAATCCCTCATCCCCGGAATTTTCTGGAATTTTCCAGATAACAGAAAAATGTTCTTGGAAGATCCAGAAATTACCCATTTCAGTGAACCCTCGCTTTACGCGGTTTCACTTTACGCGTTTCTACATTTACGCGGTTCCCTGCCAGAACCAGAATTCCCACTTTACGCGGTGTATCTACTCATATACGCGGGTGAAGTATAATTTTTTTATTTAGCTCATAAAATTCATACAAATTACCCGGCCAGAATATAATTTACATTGCTGGAATTCTTACAATTTGATGATCATTTTGAATATAAGCATCATAGATTTTGCATTAGACATACATATTTTAGATCTAATGCAAGTATTTTGTTTACTCAGAGCAAATATGTTATCTTTTGTGCAAAATATATGACATGTATATTCAAAATATTCCTGGTCTTGCAAGGAATCCAGCAATGTCAATTATATTATCCTAACTTTAGTCTGAGGTATTATTTATTACTAAACATGTAAATATACTGTTATAACCCAATCATTTCTCTGGTAGGGAGGGAAGGTGGGGGTGAGGGGTAGGGAGGGAGGGAGGGAGCAGGTGGGAAGAGGGGTGGTGGGAGGTGGGGTATTTTGATTGACAGGTAGTATTTGGGTCAAGTATATTTTGTTTATTTATTGAAGATAGTTTTAGCTCATAAAATTCATACAAATTACCTGGCCAGAATATAATTTACATTGCTGGAATTCTTACAATTTGATGATCATTTTGAATATAAACATCATAGATTTTGCATTAGACATACAAATTTTATATCTTCTGTAGTATTTTGTTTACTCTGAGCAAATATGTTATCTTTTGTGCAAAATATATGATGTGTATATTCAAAATATTCCTGGTCTTGCAAGGAATCCAGCAATGTGAACTATATTATCCTAACTTTAGTCTGAGGTATTATTTATTACTAAAAAGGTAAATATTCTGGTTTCTCCCAAACATTTCTCTGGTAGGGAGGGAAGGTGGGGGGTCGGGGGAGGGAGGGACCGACCGACTCAGCTGGCGTGGTGGGAAGAGGGGGGGGGAGGCAAGGTGGGGTGTTTTGATTGACAGATAGTGTTGTGAAGAATATATTTTTTTTTATTAACTGAAGATATTTGTTTTAGCTCATAAAATTCATACAAATTACCCGGCCAGAATATAATTTACATTGCTGGAATTCTTACAATTTGATGATCATTTTGAATATAAACATCATAGATTTTGCATTAGACATACAAATTTTAGATCTAATGTAAGTATTTTGTTTACTCTGAGTAAATATGTTATCTTTTTTGTGCAAAATATATGACATTTATATTCAAAATATTCCTGGTCTTACAAGGAATCCAGCAATGTCAATTATATTATCCTAACTTTAGTTTGAGGTATTATTTATTTCTATACCTTAAAATCTAGTGGTTTTCCCCCAAACATTTCTCAGAGAGGGAAGAGCCAGCGAGTGTGAGAAGAGGGGGAGGGAGTTGAGTCCATTATTTGAATGGACATTATCTTGGCGACTGTATTTCTCTTAAATATTAATTGTGCATGTACCATCATAAAATTAAGATGTTATTTTTACTAGAACATAGGTATTGTGTCGGAAAAAGTGGAGTTTGGGGGTCAGCCGGTCTCTATTTCATTTAATCCCATATGTTATGTTGTTCTCTTTACGCGTTTCTCGTTTTATGCGGGCCTCCGTGGGTTCAATTGACCGCATTAAGTGAGGGTTCACTGTACATCATCTCTCAAACCCGGAAAAATATCCCCCATCCCCTGAATTTTCCAGGTACCAGAAAATTTTCTTTGGAATTTACAGAAAATGCGCCTGATTTTCATCTCTCAAACCCAGAAAAAGCCGGGTTTTTTTTTCTTCTAAAAAATCAGTTTTTGTGATATAGTCCAGAATGCGAGGTCTAGCTTTATACCTAGGTATGTTAATGCCTAGCAATAACTTGCCAGACCAACATACAGGCAGTTAAAACATGTAATAATTACTCAATACGTAATATTAGGAGGACACGTCACTACCTGGCATTTACTTCCAATTCTCAAAACCCCCTCCCGCACCCTCTATCACACGCATTGCTACCGTCATATCTTGCCCTAGAGCGAGCTGTAAACAAATGTCAACTCTCAAGGGGTGGAGA
This sequence comes from Homarus americanus, assembly GCF_018991925.1. Lineage (NCBI taxonomy): Eukaryota > Metazoa > Arthropoda > Malacostraca > Decapoda > Nephropidae > Homarus > Homarus americanus. Next base: position 23,941,590 of record NW_024716703.1, on the reverse strand, counting down.
TGGCTGGGATGTCTACTTTGCATTCTGGACTACATCACAAAAACTGTTTTTTAGAAGAAAAAAAATGCTTTTTTGTTCAATCCAGAATGCGACGTCTAGCTTTGATTACCCGAGCAGGAGGTGGAGAGGGAGGTGACATTGTGTATAAGGCTCCGCTAGCTTAGGTCCAGATTATAATTATATATATATATATTTTTTTTTCAATATTAGGAACATTTACCGGAAGGTAAAATGTTAATTTACCCAATTAGGATACTCACTTTACTCTGATGAGGAAGGAGAAGGTCCTGGTTGTGGAGAGTAACTACAATAGGTGGGGGAGGGGACCCCAGCTCCACCACATGTGAAGCATCTTCCAGAGATAGATGAAGATAGCTGTTTTGAAAGGTTTTTGAAGATCTCCAAAAGCCCACTTCTTTGATCTGACTGAGGCTCATATGCCGCAGAAAGGCCACAGACCCTGCGTATTTCCTGGTGTCATGTGCCAAAAATTTCTTGCCAGGGTCTGCTTGACTCACTAACTGAGATAAATATTTTGTCATTTGACTAGGAGACAATTTCTTACCATCCTGTGATGAGAATACATAGGGGCTTCAATTAGGGAATCTGGTTAACCATTCTTGAAGATTCCTAACTGGGCACAATATATGAAGAACCCATGTCTCATCCATCAGCCATTTTATCCAGATAGATTGAGCTCTATAATCCTTCCTTTCATTTTTTCTTAGAATCTCCATAGGAAAAAGGGTGACATCTTACTCAGAAAATACCAATAATGATGGATAATTGGAAATTTAAATCAGTTCACTGATTCTCATACCTGTTGCTATTGCTAGAAGGAAGGCTGCCTTCTGGAGCAATCTGTCCCAGTTCAGATTTATATTGTAATTAGGCTCCATAAGAAATTTAGTAACTTTGCTTAGAGACCAAGGTGGGATTCTTTTAGGCCGAGGGGGTCTCTGAATGAAAAAGGACGATCTGAGCATTTGTTAAATTCTTGGGTTCAAAGTAATATTAAAACCCCATGCCAGAGGGTCAACCAATGCAGATTTATAAGATGCAATTGTCGATCCTTGAAGGCCTTTAACTCTGAACAGAAATTCTAACACCACTGTTTCCAACAGTGTGATTGGAGTCGTTAACCTGATAAATTGTTGAAAAAGTTTCCAAGCTTTCTCATATTGCATAGAAGTTTGGAGCCTATTAGCTGCTATCACTTGGTTAACGATATTGGAATTACCCAACAATCTATTTAAACATCTTTCGAGAAACTCCAAGCGTGAAGTGCCAAGGACATCTCGAACTGAGGGTGCTGTACCTGTTCTACATATCCCTGTTGCAATTGTAGTGGATGCGGGCACCAGTCCAACAGATCGAGACATCACGGTTGTAGGATCCAATATGGTACAATTAAGAGGACCTTCCCTTTGAAGGATGTGAGTTTGTGAACCACTTTGGTCAACATTTTTACAGGTGGGAACAGATAGATTGAATTCCAATGGTTCCAATCCATGAGTAGATCATTTCCTAAAAGATTCGATCGTTCCAGAGATGCATAAATTGGCATCTTGTGATTGTTTTGTGAGGCGAAGAGATCTATTTGTGGAGTCCCAAACCTCCTCACTAGAATCTTGAACTTCGATATCTTTAGGGACCATTCTGTTTCCGTCGATACTGGCCTGAGACGGGACAACGCATTTGTTACACAAACTTTGAAAAAAAAATTCGGTAGGTTTAGAAGAGGCCAAGATCTGGTTGAGCCTTGATGATTGAGACAAAACACTGCCATTCTGTTGTCCATGGCAAACAGAATCGTCATGTTTTTTAAATTTGGGTTTGCCAAAAAAAAGAATAGGACTACAGGCAGTCCCCGACTTACGACTGGGTTAGGGACCCAAATCCAGGTCGTAAGTCGAAAATGATACATAGAAAATTTAAAATGGGTGTTTCTCTTTCTTCTCAGCACCACAAAACTCTTACTTTTAAGCTTGCCAGCCATTTTAAAGGGAATTATAAACAAAAATTTTGTCAGTACTGTACACAGCGCAATCACTAACGTCGGGTCTCGAAAATACGTAATTTGAAAAAATTTTGGTACGACTGAGGCATTCGTATGTCCGGGTTTTCGTAAGTCGAGTAGGTCGTAAGTTGAGGAGTACCTGTACTGCTAATTTTTTTATGTTTATGTGTTTGTCCCAAAGGGAGTTGCTTCACTTCCCTTGACGGAACTCTCCTTTTGAGGAATGGTATCCCCATCCTATTTTGGATGTTTCCGTACAAACGACCAAGTCTGTTTGAGGGGGGGGGAACCCAGGGAGATGAACTGATTAGATTGTCCCAATTTTCCCACCATGACAGAAGATTCTTGATCTGAATAGGGAGAAGCAAAATTTCTGTTTCTGTGGGTCAGTGACCTGTGCTCAGGTGGGCTAATACTCTTAAAAAAAAAATAATAAAAAATAGAATTTCATTTAAAAAATCAGGCTGCGTCTTCCAAGCCAAAAAATACGGTAACAAGGTATAGACTTTATTTCTCGGTATAATTGATCTCATTGCTGATGTTTCAATTGCTTTCCATTTATTTTGGATTCAATAACAGATGTATCAAGAGGGGTAATGCACTGCTTTGAGCTACGGACTGCAAATGTTGACTACTATGTTGGAGAAGAACCCATTAGCAAGAAAGATGGAGCTCCAGTCGTTAATCCTCCAGAGACTGGCATTGGACTTTACTTAGCCAAGGTGAATGTTCCACTGCTTTTAAAGTACTTGTAGCTTGAAACATCTTTCTCTAGAGAAGAAAAGGTTGGGAAAGGTGAAGAGGACGTAGAGGAAGGATATAAAGGGAAAGGAAGTTTTTAGGAGAATAAGGACTGATCTGAGGTTTGAACTGGCATGCACGGGTAAGTGTGTTAGGCTCCTTACTAATTTCAGCATTAGGGGATCTAGTTTAAATAAACAGGGGTGAAGGAGGCACTTGATACTATTTGGGCGGATAATCAAAGTATCCCTTTCTATGTGAGGAGTAGGAGGGAAACTAATGATGATACTAACTGGAATATTAGGGAAGAATTTGTTTTTGAAAGCAGACCTGATGTAAATGAGTAACAAATTTCTTAGCTATTATTGTTTGCAAAAGTTGAATTTTCTAGTCCTCTGTCTCCCTGCCATTTAGAAAAATAGCCGCTTGTTGGCAGTTTGAGTGGTATGTGTTTGTGTTTGAATGTGTGCAAACCATTAAAGAATGCCACGTAGGTGGTACCTGACTTGTATGTGAAGGTGTCTTGGTTGTTGAGCCTTTCCTTAAAGTTTGCTGTTTACTGAGGAATATTTTCATAAAAATTTTAAGGGATTGTGTGAAGCATATAATGCGGACAATGGTTACAGATAAAGAGCGAATGCATAGTATATGTTCTCAAAAACAGAAAACTATACTGTTAAATATTGGTAGTTTTATTGTTTTTATTCTACAGGTGTGGGAGAATGAAATTCGTAAAGCATTGATGCCAGTAACACCTCAGGCCAGCACAACACCCACCCACCCTCAGCAGCAGGGTATGGATAAGGAAGAAGCCACTTGTAATGACATCTCACAGATTTATCAGATATTCCCTGATGAGGTCCTTGGTTCTGGACAATTTGGTATTGTTTATGGAGGTAAGTGAGTAAGGAAGCTTATAATGTTAATATGGAGTAACAATGATTGTCAAGCAAGTCCTTCATCTCTAGTGTTTTAGCAGATTTTAAAATATCTGTTCATGTGTATGATACAGGAGCCCAATAGGAGCTGAGTTGAATAATTCACAGATGACACTGCTCTGAAAAAGCGTATACAGTAATTCAGAGGTGGATGGTAGGAGAAAAAGGAGAATACAGTACCTAGGAGATGAGAGAATGGAGTAAAAGTTACACTAAAAGTGAGGCTAATATATATTCAGGGCACAGCTATGTTCGTGACTGACTGGAGAGAAAGATGTCATGTGATTTTTGGGGATGGATGTACTGTTGATGGATGATTGCATACTTACCAACTGATAATTAGTAAATCCAAGTCATATTATAAATTACTAGAGGTGTATACAATAAGTACAATGACATCTCTGTTAGCCAGAACAATTGGTGCAGAGCACTTCCAGGAATGAGAGATTTCCGGGTAACGAGACGACTCGGAGCCGGAAAAAATCCCTCGTCCCCGGAATTTTCCGGGTAACGGGAAAATGTTCTCGGAAGTCCCAGAATGGTGCATTATTTCATCTCTCAAGGCCAGAAAATATCCCCCATCCCCAGAATTTTCCAGGTATAGGAAAAATTTTCTCGCAATTTCCAGAAAATGAGATTTTCATCTTTGATAACACTGCACCTGCAGCACAGCCTTATGTTATTGATCAGCTGGTATCTACCCACTAAATTGAGTGTAAGACTAAATGAGCAAAGTTGTATCCATTCAACATTATATTACATAGCATTTTAAAGTATGGAGTGAGAAAGCAGAAAGCTGTGGGTGATTAGAGGTGGAGTGGAATGTATTGGTAACACACACAGAGTGTCCCTAAGCTCTTCTCAGCAGCTGATTTCCAACCGGCCACCAAACATTGTGCTTTAGTTAACCACACACAATTTTATGTTACACTATACAGTAAGACCTACACTTAATATAACAACTTCATGGTTGTCATGGCTGAAGCTTTTATCTTGTTTGCATTCTTAATAATGGTTCTAACAGTTGATGTAGCCTGGTTAAAGCAGCACCGACATCCTCCTGATGCTCACCAGCTTCCAACCACCTCAACATTTGAGGTGGCACTTAAGATGCACTAGCAGCATTAAAACTTGCAGGCCATTTTCCAGACATCATGAGTAAAAAATAGTCACTAATATCAGAAAATTAGCAAATCAACAAGAATGTATGCACAGTGTAAGTGCAGCAAATTTATGTTGTACGTACCGTTAACACTGCACTTGGCGCTGATCGGCTGAGTGCGTAAAAACAAAGAGAGCTGCTCTTTGCGTGTTGTGAGTGCTTGGGCCCATGACTTTTGACTACTTTTATGTTGTTTCCCCCCCCTCCCTCCCCCTTAGAGCTCCAAGATGCTAGCAACAGCGTTATAACGAAACAGTGTTTTATGGGGTAGCACTTATCCGGGTATTACTGTACTGTATAAGATACTACCATTAGAAATTATTGCTTTTGTTAGATACATTTTCTTTCAACAAATTATATGATTATTTCAGCATTATGTTAAGTGCATGTGACTCAATCTACTGTAGTTACTTGTAGGGATTTTAAATAAGACAAGAGAGATTAAGGAAGATGGGAATCTCACACTGATATTGAGCTGAAATTAGTAATCAAGGGAAACAAATTTTTATTCCAGTGATGTTTATACTTTGAGTACAGTACTTTAGAAACTTGTTACTTTTTACTTTTACCCGAAGTAACATGATGAAAGAGTACTGTACTACTTTTGCATGAGTAAGTTTTCCTCAGAGTAACGGTACTTATATTCAAGTAACTTTTTCCACTTTTTTGTCCAACCATGTCTATTACATTACCACTTTGGAAATATGTTCCCTATTAGGGACTAAATAAAGTACAGTAAAACCTCGGATAACAATAATTCGTCCAACAACTTTTCGTATTTGAAACCCTAGATAATTTAGGACCCAATTCTGTTTACAGCCTTATTTCATTCGTATTTACGACCAAAATATAATAAAAATAAAATAAATTACATTTTCATATAAATAATAACTAAATCCTGATATGTATTAGAAAAAAATTACTGTAAAAAAAATGAAGAGCGCCTTGCGCAAAGAAGCTGCATTGCTAATGAGTGATAAACAACACTGAGCTTGGCGGGCACTTTTGTTTTCACGCATCTGGAACAGGATCTGGAGAAAAACTTTCTCAGGTTTCTTACAGCATTTTTGCATCCCTATTCAACATGAGCAAGAGAGCAAGTGATGGTAGTGTTGTTTCAAAAGCTAATAGAAAGTGTCTAAGCTTAGCCAAGAAACTAGATGTGTTAAAACAATATGAAAAAGGTGAGAGGTCTGTGGATATTATATGGAGCAAGCAATGAACATATTTTTTAAGTGGATCCATTAACAGAACAAAGCCTTAAAATTTAAATAAATGCAAATGACCTCTACATAAAGATGTATAATGAGAAAAGAAAGCAGCTGTGCAAGGTTCTTTCGAGAGCTTTATTATCGAAGGCCTAAACCATCAACTTCAGCTACACCATCAAATTCAGCATCATAAGCAGCTTCAACATCAACTTCAGTTTCAGCAAAACAGCTTTATGGAAAGCTACAGCTTCAGCCATAATTGAACCTGATGACTTCGTCATCTGAGTAAAAACTCGCACAATATTCATTGGCTGTCCTTATGTTTTAGATTTTACCGCCATTGGTGAATAGAATTTTAGTTTTACATTCGTAAATATTATTTAAAACATATATGAATTGTAAATAAGTGTTGCTTTCATATTCATATGTTGAGAAATGACGATATGTTTTCACATGTACGCGTTTACCGTTCATACTTTGGCGTTCCCAATCGTCTCGCCTTATTTCTTTACCATTAGTGGTTAGCTACTCCTAGTGTTCCATTTATTAACATTGAATAGCATTATTTAAAACATTCATACAGGTATTCATTTTTTTTAAATTCAGTTCACTACAGCTACAACCAGGGTCTTATTTTATTCAGTTTCTTATGTAGAACCATTGTCACTCACGAAAACAATGCCATCTTAACTCCTCGTGTGTGTATTAATATTCTAAGTATTATTAATGAATTGCATTGTTCATTTCACATATATAAACATTAATTCAATCAAATGCATATTCAGTAATAAACAATAATGAATCTTTTGTACATATTCTTAAGATAAGTGATGAGGTATCCTTAAATGCGCACGTATATGTTGGCGTTCCCAATCCATCTCTTTTCTTTTTTCTTTGCCATTAGTGGTTAGCTACTTCGATTGTTCCATCTATTGACATTAAATAACGTTACTTAAAACATATATATTAATTTTTTCACATTAAATTTACTACAGCTACAACCAGGGTCTTATTCTCTTAATTTTCTCGTGTAGAACTATCGTTCCGGACTCCCGGCTGTAAACACAAACGAAAACAATGGCGTCCCATCTCCCCTTGTGTGACCATATTATTATTTATATTGAATAAGGTGTATTCATAAACATTATTTCAAGAATATAGTTTGCAATTTTCATTAATTGTATTGGGGGGAAAAGAGGGTAAAAAGCCACACAAAGGATATGAAAAGGTCACACTTGGGAACGCATCTCATTATTATTGCTTTATTTTAATGGTAATTAATGATTCGCGATAAGACGATTCACCTTACACAGCAATATTGGAGGACACATTAACGTCGTTATTCGAGGCTTTACTGTATCATACATAGCATGGAAGCAGATGGTTTGGATGATAGTGTTATGTGCATTGATCATAGTATTTGCAGATTTTTTCTTGCCTTTCACCTTTTGCAATATACATATACAGTACAGTAAAACCTCTATAAATTGGGAATCAATATATTGGAATTCACTTTTTTCGGACTCTGAGGTGCTATGGTCCCCAGAAAAAAAAAATTATATTTTAAGAAATGGGGAAGATTAAAAAAAATTTCTCATGTAAAGAACAACACTTACTCAATGAGTACTGTACAGTGCTCTAATCCGATTTTCTATAGGCTTACCGAGAACTAAGACACTGAGTGTCTAAACAGCTGGAGCTGATCGGGTGTTGCTGCATTCATCAGCTTTATTTATTGATTGATTCAGTATTATGCAGTAGGATTGGGAAATATCGCGAGATAGGGTTCAACGATGTTCTCTATACAGTGGTCCCTTGGTTAAAGGAACACAATTCGTTCCAGAAGGTCGTTCGTTAACCGAAACCATTGTTTCAATGAGATTTTGGGTAATTGGTTCCAGCTCACCGAAAATTACATACAAAGTAAAAACAAAAAATGCAGTAAAGTACACTTACTTTGAGGTGTGTATGTAGAAGGCTCCTGGTTGATGACGATGATGATGGGAATTAGAAGTGGGGGTGCAGGAGAAGGAAGTGGGGGTGAAAGAGAAATCACCCCATGCTTGATGCCGTCATTTCACCCATAAAATTTTAAGTTCACTCGGTATAATTCAAGATTATTTTCTTTAAATCAACACTGCACTGCACTATATATTGTCAATATGTAAAATAAATTTCAGAATGAACAATAATTGTACTGTAAAAACATAAAAATAGTCTGTGTTCAAGAGACCCACAAGCAAGATGTTTCCTCCACTGAACAGAGATACAAACTGAGGCCTTGGTGGGTGAGTGAAGTGGCTGATGGGCACACCAAAAACTAGTTCCCTGTACTGCAATTATGTTAAATAAGTGTTAAAATACCTAAATTTTTTAATATAAAACTTGGAAAATTATTGAATAGTACAACCTTCTTGATAATACTCCAATTTTAACGAATGTAAGCCCTAGAACCGATTTCTGTATTGGCGGACTAATCTTCCAGCTGGTGAGCAAGCCAAAGCATGTCGAAACATTTTCGTAAGAATTTTGTTAACCGAATTTTTGTTCGTTAACCGAAATGTAGATTCTTATGGAAGGTAATTCGTTAACCAAAATTTCGTTAACCAAGGCGTTCATTAACCGAGGGACCACTGTATACTAAATTTCGATATATTTTTACATGTAATCAATGGGGAAAATAGGGTTAGGTTCTGGAGGCCTCAAAAAGTTACTAAACTTGACTTAAGTTCATTTTCTTACCAACTAGAGCACCAATGAGCACTGGACTCGGGAACAACAGGCTATTTCAATATCAATATCAAGGAACACCAGACTCAGCAGCTGACACACCATCCTGGGAACACCAGACTCGGCAGCAGTCTGCCACCCTCACTTGAGAATCCCACACCTACATAAACGAACACCAAAAATATTAGTTACAGTATTAAATCTTTTCCATTAAGCATTCCAATATCTTCACTTCACTTTTCACGTCACTAGCATCCCATTCACACTCACCTTAGAAGTCCTAATCTGCAGCAGAGTCGGTTGCTTTCTCGTCACTCATTCAGAAAGACTGAGCAGGCGAGCGAGAATGCGTGAGTGAGCAGCCACATTGGCGCCTCTGGTGAGCAATTAACGCATTTGTTTGCCATGGCAGTATACGTGAAATATTTCCTGCCCGATTTCCCTCGCATAATTAAAAAAATTATCACTATGTAGTGGACTCACAACTTAGGCGTATTTTTCTTACGCGGTTTCAACTATACGTGGATTATTACCCCGGGGGTTAGGTTACAGTTTCCAATTTCAAACTCAAAATTGTCAAAATTTTATGTCTAGTGCAAACTATAGCATGTTTATATTCAAATTAATTAATATCTTATAAGAATCCCAGCAATGTAAATTATATTCTTCCAGGTCAGTTCAGTGACATTTTATAAGAGAAAAACTTATCCACTCTTAAGGGCAGATAAATAAATATGCAATAGACCTTCAGCACCAACTGTCAAACTTATCACCTCGGCCCCCTCCTTCCCATCCCTCCCTTCCTCCTCCTTCCCCCATCTTCCCAGCCAGGGTTTGGTGGTTTTAGGTTTAAAGTTTTATTTTATAAAGTATCACAGACTAAAGTTAGGAGAATACAATTTGCATTGCTAGAATCCCTGTAAGGCAGTGAATATTTTGAATATAAACATCACATATTTTGCACAAGAGATAAAAATTCATCACCTGTATCACATTACAGTACAGCGATTCCTCGGTTAACGAACGCCTCAGTTAACGAAATTTCGGTTAACGAATTACCTTCCATAAGAATCTTCAACTCGATTAACGAACAAAAATTCGGTTAACGAAATCCTTACGAAATCGTGTCAACATGTTTTCGCCTTCTCACCAGCCAATACAGTAATCGGTTTTAGGACTTAAAATTCATTACATTTGAGTAAATATCAAGAAGGTTGTACTATTCAATAATTTTCCAAGTTTTATATTAAAATTTTTAGTCATTTTAACAATTATTTAACATAATTGAAGTACAGGGAACTAGTTTTTAGCGCGCCAAACAGCCACTTGACTCACCCAGAATGGCGTCAGTTTGTGTCTCAGCTCAGTGGAGGTAGCATCTTGCTTGAGACTCTCTTGAACATAAACTACTTTTACATTTTTACAGTACAATTATTGGTCATTCTGAAATATATTTTACATATTGACAATATATAGTGCAGTGCAGTGTTGATTTAAAGAAAATAATCTTGAATTACACCAAGTGAACTTAAAATTTTATGGGTGAAATGGCAGCATGAAGCATGGGGTGACTTCTCTTTTACCCCTCACTGCCTTCTCTTCTCCCTTTTCCTCCACCCCCACTTCTAATTCCCATCATCATCATCATCAACCAGGAGCCTTCTACATGCACACCTCAAAGTAAGTGTACTTTACTGCATTTATTTTTACTTTGTATGTAATTTTCGGTGAGCTGGAACCAATTACCCAAAATCCCATTGAAACAAGTAAATCACTGTAGGTGCGCTTGATCCAGGTATATGCTGATAACCACAAGAAAACACAAAGTTCCAAGCGCTTTCTTGCAATTCACTTCTTTAGGGGTGAGTACAGGCTAAGGAGTAATACTTGACAAGGGTAATATATACAGTAGAGGAGAGTGAGATCAAGTCCCTAGGGGACAGCAGGTGTCCACAATGTTCCGGTCACAAGGCAGTGACCCTTACTAATCTTCTTCATCAAAAAATTGACCATGCCATCTCTAAGTACAGCAGCTGTCCATAGTCAGGTCATAGGGTAAGATGATTCAACCCTGGTTACAAATCTTCTTAATCATAAAATTATCCAGTTTGTTCATACCATTACTCAAATTCATGTTAACAGATTCGGTATGTCTTATGAGACTGGATTCTGTAATGTTCCTACTGACAATTGAATAACAAGGTAATATGGAGGAGGCATTATCCCAGTCAATGCAATGCTTATTATCTCTCATGAATGAACAGAGCATTGGATTCCTGGCCTGTCCTAACACTATATTTATGCTGTTTAAGTCTAGTTATAAGATATATAGAGATTTAAAGGCGATTTAGGAGTGTTTCTGACTTTACGCGTTTTTTGGCTTTACACGAGGTCCCAGGAACGTAACCCTTGTGTAAGTTGCAAGTCTACTGTATACCGAAAATTTTTGATAATTTTGGTAGCCTCTATATTAAAAAAAAAAATCGTTATATAAAGTCACGATATATCCCGACCCTAATGTATTCTCATATGATTGGCCTCTTATGGTTTATGGTTCATCATGATTAATATAACATCTTCAATAATAAAGAAAAATACAATACAGTATGTAATTTGTAATATGACTTGAGAATAAAAGGATAAGCTGTATTCTTGTGAGAGCTTTCAGCAAACCAGCTTACAACAGGGTCACTATAACACACTACAGTATTTACTATGAAGATACCTTCATAACAATGTTATTTATTATCTTTGAGTGCTACATGATGACTCAATTTGGCTACTGGTACACTTAGACAACTAATAAATGAATAAACCAGGGCATATGCAGATGCATAATACTGTACACAACAATATTACTTATTAAGTGATGAGAAATACACTACAATAGTATTTATTAAGTGGTGATCAATACACTACCATAGTATTTATTAAGTGGTGATCAATACACTACCATAGTATTTATTAAGTGATGAGAAATACACTACAATAGTATTTATTAAGTGGTGATCAATACACTACCATAGTATTTATTAAGTGGTGATCAATACACTACCATAGTATTTATTAAGTGGTGATCAATACACTACCATAGTATTTATTAAGTGATGAGAAATACACTACAATAGTATTTATTAAGTGGTGATCAATACACTACCATAGTATTTATTAAGTGGTGATCAATACACTACCATAGTATTTATTAAGTGATGAGAAATACACTACATAGTATTTATTAAGTGGTGATCAATACACTACCATAGTATTTATTAAGTGGTGATCAATACACTACCATAGTATTTATTAAGTGGTGATCAATACACTACCATAGTATTTATTAAGTGGTGATCAATACACTACCATAGTATTTATTAAGTGGTGATCAATACACTACCATAGTATTTATTAAGTGGTGATCAATACACTACCATAGTATTTATTAAGTGGTGATCAATACACTACCATAGTATTTATTAAGTGGTGATCAATACACTACCATAGTATTTATTAAGTGGTGATCAATACACTACCATAGTATTTATTAAGTGGTGATCATTACACTACCATAGTATTTGACTATTAAGTGGTGACTACCATGGTGATCATTACTACCATAGTATTTATTAAGTGGTGATCATTACACTACCATAGTATTTATTAAGTGGTGATCAATACACTACCATAGTATTTATTAAGTGGTGATCAATACACTACCATAGTATTTATTAAGTGGTGATCATTACACTACCATAGATCAAGTGGTGATCAATACACTACCATAGTATTTATTAAGTGGTATTTATTAAGTGTCAATACACTACCATAGTATTTATTAAGTGGTGATCAATACACTACCATAGTATTTATTAAGTGGTGATCAATACACTACCATAGTATTTATTAAGTGGTGATCAATACACTACCATAGTATTTATTAAGTGGTGATCAATACACTACCATAGTATTTATTAAGTGGTGATCAATACACTACCATAGTATTTATTAAGTGGTGATCAATACACTACCATAGTATTTATTAAGTGGTGATCAATACACTACCATAGTATTTATTAAGTGGTGATCAATACACTACCATAGTATTTATTAAGTGGTGATCAATACACTACCATAGTATTTATTAAGTGGTGATCAATACACTACCATAGTATTTATTAAGTGGTGATCAATACACTACCATAGTATTTATTAAGTGGTGATCAATACACTACCATAGTATTTATTAAGTGGTGATCATTACACTACCATAGTATTTATTAAGTGGTGATCAATACACTACAATAGTATTTATTAAGTGGTGATAAATACACTACACTAATACCGGTATTTATTAGGTGATGTTAAGTACACTACTGTACTGTAATGTACTAATTTATTAAGTGTTGAAGACAGCTGTTCGTGGAATCATGAGTGGTCAACGAGCTAAGCCTATCAGCTGTTTGGCTTTTGTAAACAAACTATTCATGGTGTTGAGTGTGGGATTTTTTTTTCAAGAAGGTTGATTTTTTTAGGATAATATTTTATGAACCTGGCACCAAATGAACCTAAATGATATGAGAATTATGGTGAAAATGCATAAAGACATGTTAAAGGGACCTTGGGGAGAGAGGGGGAAGTAGCCGCCCACCCTCCCCTCTGCCTACTGCTCCCAGTTACACACTTGTCTTCCACATACAATATACCTCTACTCTTATTTGTTCTTAGTATCTTTATAGTACAGTACTGTACAGTATGCAGTTTTCTCTTTATTCATAAGACAAATTCTTTGGTTACTTACATATAACGCTTTACAGTACATAACAATCATCTCGATGAAAACAGTTGTTGACAACCAGACTTATGTCTGTTTCATATTTTTTTTATTATTGTTGATGTAATAGTCTTTTAATACTGTAACCTTGTTATATGCTTAACGAACTTAGTTGTTGAAATGCAGTAATAGCATAACAACAACTTATTTTCTTGAAACAGTTCCAATAAGTGAATATATGGGGCAGGGGCCATATATTCGCTTTTTTCGGACTTTCGCATTTTTCGGACTGGGGTTTGCCCCAATTAGTCAGATTTATCGAGTTTTTACTGTACTGAATTTATTTATTTATTTATTTGTTTGTTTATTTATTTATTTGTTTGTTTATTTATTTATTTATTTATTTATGTTATGTATGTACGTACAGGTTTTTATTTATTTAATTATTTATTTAATTGTGTATATATTTTTGGCTGGTAAGTATCTTATAAAACTTAAATAATTTGATAATAACTGGCATTCTCCCTACAGGTGTTCATCGGAAGTCTTCCCGTGCTGTTGCTATTAAAGTTATTGACAAGTTAAGGTTTCCTACGAAGCAAGAGGCAGCCCTCAAGAATGAAGTAGCTATCCTGCAGAATCTTAGTAATCCGGTAAAGCCATTTATTTATTACAGATCAAATAGATATGAATCTTAACTTTTGTATCACTAAGTTCAGTATTTGTAATTATCCTCCAAGACTTGGCATTTTACCTTGGCTCAGAGCCTTTATCTTACTGCTATAAATTTTCTGTACATATTATAGTATAATTTTTTTTTATATGAAGCTTTACAATGGTATCAGACAAAATTCTCCTTCATTGGTAATGTATTGTTACCTGGATAGAATGATACCTACGAGATGCTGTATCAAAATTTGTGGTTCATGAAAATCCTCAGACTTTTGGGCAGATATATAAATAAAGATGTGACTTGTGGATAGAACCATTCTAATCCAGCAGGGTATAATTTTTAATGGGGGATCCTGGAACCTTGTTCATAGTGGACAGATGGTAGTGTGGTAGTGAAGGAAACACGACTATGAGATAGAGCTTTACTCCTGACTTTTTGTCACAAGAAATTTTCAAAGGAATGAATACACAGTATGGGTTACTGCCATTTATACACAGAATTTGTACCACGGTGGTGGGGAGGGCTAAGTCACGTCTCTCCGTTGGTCATTTGGTGTCACTGTTGTCTTTTTTCTCTTCCAATCATGTGGCGCTATCTTGTGTAACTGTTGTCCGTTTTCTCTGCCAATCACGCGCTGCCATCTGGATCGCAGTGTGCAACCAGATCACCCAGCCTGCTTTGGTGCTGATGTTCGGATGTAGTGTGGTGAAAGCTGCTCCCAGGGCTTTTCTGGTCTTCTTGTTCATGCCCTGTGTAAGACATGGACACCTTCCCATCTAAGCAGATGTTCACCTTCAAGACAGCCATCATGTCAGGAACCAAGATTGGAGACATAGACGGAAAGATCAGACAAACACCAATAGCATTGCATACAGTACAGGAAAGCCTCCAATAATGACGGTTCTACTAACGACAATTCATATTTAAGACCCAGGCTAATTTAGGACCCACTTCAATTTATTCCATTATTTTCCTCATATTACGACGAAAATAGAAAAAATAAAATAAAAAAATAAAAAAATACATTTTCATATTAATAATAACTCGATCCCGATATGTTTTATATAAAAAAAACCACGCCTTGCACACGGAAGCTGCTGGGCTTGTGAGTAGTGACGCCAGCATCACTAGTATAAACAGTCGCAGCTGGGGGGCCCTTTGTTTTCACGCATCTGAACAGGAAAAGGAGAAAAACTTTCTCCGGTTTCTTATGGCACTTTTTGCGTCCCTATGCAGCATGAGCAAGAGAGCAAGTGCTGGTTCAAAAGCTAAAAGAAAGTGTATAAACTTAGACGAGAAACTAGATGTGTTAAAATGACATGAAGAAGGTGAGAGAGGTCTGGATATTATAATAATGGAACAAGCAATTAACGTATTTTCTGAAGTTCATCCATTAACAGAACGAAGCATTAAAATTAACATGGATATGAAAAATGCAAATGACCTCTACATAAAGAAGTATAATGAGAAAAGAAAGCAACTGTGCAAGGTTCTTTCAACAGATTTATTATTCGAAGGCCTAAACCATCAACTTCAACTACACCATCAAATTCAGCAGCAGAAGCAGTTTCATCAACAATTTCAGGTTCAGTAACAGTTTCAGCATCAGCTTTAAAAAGAGCTACAGCTTCAGCCAGAGTTGAACCTACAGCTTCAACCAGAGCTGAACCTGGATGACTTCATCATTTGAGCAAAAACTCACACAACATCATTGGCTGTCCTTATGTTTTAGGCTTTACCACAATTGGTGAGTAGAATTTTTTTTTTACTCACTTTTTTGGAGATATGAAAGCTTTCCCCACTTATACGAATTTGGGTCCGGGCAAACATTCAAATCGTGCACCGAGAGTCGGCTGGCACAGCCATCTTGGGGAGAGATGCACAAAGTAAGACTTACTGAGCCCACCCCCTGTTCACAACCTTGTGATGATGAGCTCATACATAACTTAATGTACCAAAGTTATACAGTATTTTATTAATTTTTTTTCATGTGTTAGGTAGTAAGTATGGAGATTATGGGAGAGGCAATGAGGTGTTCGGCCGAGTTACTATATGAGTTGCCGTATTGTTATTTTTCAACTTGTATTTTCTGTTAGATGTACATTTTTTTTTTACTTTGTTACATGCACACTCAATCTTCATACAGAATGTGCCCCCCAAAAAATATGTAAAATAATTATTGTAAGGTCAAAAACATAAAGGAATTAAACATTGTGTGTAAAAGCAAGCACTGAGGGAGGGAGCAGCGACGGCTGGTATACCCTCACCCTCACCACTGCTTGCTGTCTCCCTTTTTTCTGCCAAATGGCAATGCAGTATTTTTTCTTTTATTATTACAATAGAAGTCCAAAAATCCGGACTGCTTGGGGATTGGGTCTTTTCGGATTTTCCGGATTCTCAGGCAGTACAGTACTTTTAAAATTCAAATTTCAGGAGAAATAAAGAAGAGATGAACAGGTACATTTTGATAGTTTATTCATTAGCAAATATAGAATGCTTCATTTATCAAAACAAGCAGTTTTAAAGATAAAGCTGTGAATTCTAAAATTTTATTCTTAGCCTTTTTTATATCATAAATTGTAGACTTTCCAGTGTCGTATGTTTCCATTAGAACAGTATTGCTCACACCACGTTCTAGTTTCTTAATTATTTCAAGTTTGTCTCTCAATTTCAACGTGTTCTTTTTTCTCTTCACACAACGAAGTTTATCTACTTTAGGAGCCATTATTATGGGCTTGTACAGTACTCTGTAAATGGAAAGAGTAGGACTCAAAATTACATACGTTGTCACAGTTTGATTGCTCGTTTTAAAGTGGTGACCGCGTGGTCGCTTGTTGTCACTGTGCAGCTGTGGCGCTCACGCATGCACACATACACAAAAGCCAGCTAAAAAAAAAAAAAAAATAGAGTTTGAGTTTTCGAAAAGTCCGGATTCTCGGGTGGTCCGGATTTCTGGCATCCGGATTTTTGGACTTTAACTGTATTATAATTCTTTTTCCTCACATTTAACTGGTACAATATACAAGTACAGGTTGTACCTCTCTAGTCCGGCATTCTGTGGTCCGGAAACTCCCGTGGTCCGGAACGACTTTAGTTTGTCCATTAGGTAGATAGGAAGCTTTTTTCTTTTTTCTTTTTTCTTTTTTTTTTACTTATCTGAATTATTATTATTATTACAGGAGTATTAAATTTTTGCCCCTCAGACCCCAATGTGGGTCAGTGACCTATGCCCGGGTGGGCTAATCCCCTTAAAAAAAAAAAGCCGCGGGAAATTAAGGTTTGTTTACATCCGGCAGTTCGGCTGCTCTCTCTCTCTGCTTGTCTATACAGAGTACAACATTTAACCCTTCAATATTTATGAGCAGTAAATAAGTGTTGCTTTCATATTCTTATGAAGAGTAATGACGATATGTTTTCACATGTGCGCACTTATATACGCGCAGTCTCACTCTTTTTTTTACCATTAATGGTTAGCTACTTATATTGTTCCATTTATTAACATTAAATAACATTACAGGTACTTCAAACAACCATATTAATTTTTTTACATTAATTTTACTACAGCTAAAATCAGGGTCTTATTTTCTTCAGTTTTATATGTAGAACCAATCAGTCACTGGTTAACATAAACAATGCCTGCAGCCGTCTCGTCTCCTCTAATATTCCACGTATTATTAATAAATTGTATTGTTAATTTTGCACACACAAACATTAATTCAATAAAAACAAATTCAGAAACATTAATTAAAATATATATGAACAGTATATAAATGTTGCTTTCATATTCTTATGTAAAGTAATGACGATATGTTTTCACGTGTGCGCACTTACATACGCGATCTCTCTTTTTTCTTTACCATTATCGTTAGCTACTTCTATTGTTCCATTTATTAACATAAAATAACATTACTTAAAACAACCATATTAATTTTACTACAGCTACAGCCAGTCACTGGTTTTGTAATCAATGAAAACAATGCTGTGTCATTTCCTCGTGTGTTTTAATATTCTACGTATTATTAATGAATTGTATTGCTCATTTTGCACACATAAACATTAATTCAATAAAAAAGACATTGAGTAAAAAACAATAATGAATCTTTTGTACATAAGAGAAATGACGCTTTTTACACGATTATGCACGTCGTCGGGTCGTTCAAACCCGTTGAAATTCAAGTTTCCGCCGTCAAAATTTTTATTTATTTATTTTTTTGTGTGTTCCAATAAAATACGTTAAGAATTAAAAACTCGCGAAATTTGAGAAGCTACTATACGACATTTAACCCTTCAATATGTCTTCAAAGAGACCATGATGCAGAGAAAGTGGTGCTAGTGCTTCCAAGCATAAGCAGAAGTCACTATCTATCCAGGAAAAGGGTGAATTTCCATGGTCCGGCACCGGTCAGGTCCCGAGGTTGCCGGACTAGGGAGGTACAACCTGTATATTATTTTATGTACAAAGAATAAGTTCTTCCACACACAAACCTCCCATGCATCCAGCCCACAGCACAGTTTAGGCAGTCAGTCACCCAGTTGACTCACAGACATATGGCGGCCGCTATGGTGAGTGTGTATGCCATGATGTCACGTCGGGAGGGAGCCCAGCCATATATTTATAACCCAGTAACCCATCGCCTCATAACACATTTGTTTCCTACATGCGCTCTTCATTTTTCTTATTTTATAGTTTTATAATATATTTTATAATATATTTTATAATATAGTTTTATAATATATTTTCCATTTTTCTAAGCCACATTAGAGTATTTTAATTATTTTTCAACAACATTTATAGTTTCATTACCTGTATCAATAAACACGGCTGGTGACTCAGAGACGTAGTTATAGCCTACCATCTACATACACTCCCATGCTCTTCATCTTTCTTATTTTATTGTATTTTATTTATTTCTGAGCCACATCATTATATAGAATGGAATAATTGTTAAAGAAGTCAATTTTCTGAGACGTGCCGGGAATCATCTGGCACAGTCATGTTGGTAAGAGTGCAGACTGTTCTCTCATAAGGTAATGTATCAAAGTTAAAAGGTATTTTATTAATTTTTTCAGGTGTTAGGTAGTAAATTATAGTAGTTTTAAACTAATTATCATTAGTTATGTAGGTTTTCTTCTTGTCTGTGAACTTATTTCGTGGTTTTGGGGTATTTTTGTCATTGGGGAACCGAACCCTATTTTTTCCATATGTTCATCTATTTGTATTAGTGAAATTCAAGTAATAAATGTTGTTTTTTTAACCTCGCCTTTTTGTATCTTGTGGTACCTGTATTTTAAACATCAATTATGCTTTCACATGAGGGCAAAACAGGGCTGTGGAGTCGAAGACAAAACCTTCGACTCCGACTCCTCAAATTTTTATGCTTCCGACTCCGACTCCGACTCCGACTCCTTGGCCTATTTGTAACAACTATTTCTACCATCCTAATTGTAATTTGTATGTTGTAACCTGCGTAGGTAAAAAGTAAAACACCGTGGCTATACTGCTACAGCTTTATTAATGATCTGGACGATATTTAAGAACTACAAAAAGATGATAGGCTTGACTTTGAAAAATAAATTTATTAAGAATTCAAGATATTAACTAGAAAACACCATTTATATGTATATCTAAAAGTTCGATCTCAGCATATGAATTTTGTTTAAGCTCATAATCTGATGTGGATCTAAATGATGATCCTACAATTCCTTTTAAAGTAAAGTTATATATTTATGTACATTAAAGAAATGAATACCTTATTAAGGAAAATGGATAAACCTTACATGATTAAGTTATTAAATTAAATTTGCCTTAATCTCACCAAAAACAGGTTGTAGCTAATTGTTTTGTAGCTGAGAGCCTCTGTGCAGTTTTCAACGAAACAAAATTTGATATAATTCAAAATTTCAAATGGTAAAGAAGAGACTATCGTCCAAAATTATAGTGCTATACTGTGCCTGCTACAATAAATTCATAATAATGCTTATAAAATGGAAATAAATTCTTTTAATAATTTAAGAAAATTAGTGGGATCAGTGGAATCACTGCAATGAATATGCCTGAGTTCATATATTTGTTCTTAGGAACAGAATAGCTTCAGTCAGATCTTGCTTCATGGAAGCCCTTAAATCTGATCTGATTATTTTCAGTGCAGAAAACAGTCTTTCTACACTGACCTGAGTGGGTGGCATTGCTGTCACAGCTCTAGCTACATCTTTTACAATCTCTGGGTAAGCAGGTATGGCTTCTTCCACTGTCACGTTTGAAGACCGGTCAAATTTCTCCACTTCCATCAGTGCACCAAAGAAATCTTGCTGAAATCTCGTATTTTTAATGTCTACCGCTGCTGCGGTCGGAGTCGGAGTCTGGACAATTTTACCGACTCCGACTCCGACTCCGACTCCACAAGCCGAAATTTCCTCCGACTCCTCGACTCCGACTCCGACTCCGACTCCGACTCCGACTCCACAGCCCTGGGGCAAAACTTAGATTTTGTTCAAATTTCATACAACTATAGTCAATTACATGCTGGTTAGGGGTCTGGGTACAAAATAGTAAAATTTGTGTACAGTACTCATTAATTTTTTTAATCTTTATGTAAATTTACTCATCTTCTTTACAGGGTGTCGTCAACTTGGAGAGAATGTTTGAAACTCCTGAGAGAATTTTTGTTGTAATGGAAAAGCTGAAGGGAGACATGTTAGAGATGATATTATCATCAGAGCGTGGCAAACTCTCTGAACGCATCACCAAATTCATCATATATCAGGTAACATTAAATATTCATTATGGCATGAGGTTATTGGAAGTAGGAAGATATGCTTGGACACACAGGAGCCAAACATGGTTTCGTGTCTCCCACTATTTCTACAGAGTGAGATATGAAAATTATTGGGCATCATTGTGTCTTATGCACATATGACTTTGTAAACATGATACTGTACAGGGAAATCAAATAAGTATCTTAACATACAGTATTTACTAAACTTGGGCTGTAGATATATCAAAACAAGTTTAAAAACACTTAGGTTTTGAAGTAATTCAGTAATCTCCCTTTACGGGGAATCCCTGGTTCCCGGAACTCTTCACTTAGTGGAATGGAAAGCAGCCCCGAATTTTTCCGGAAAAATTTTCTCAATTCTGGGCCTGCGAAGAAAGGTTCCAGGAGTTCTGAGAAATTGCATCATGCTCCGCCGCGTCACCATGTGCCACCTGCGTGGGTGGGAAAAAAAGCTTGGGTAACTTGAGCCATAGTCTCACGTGCTACTATTGGCTAATACTGGCATGTGACTCCTTAGGATGTCTGTTATAGGCTTATGCATCTCTCAGCTTATTCCCTCTAAGCCTAGCATCATGACACACTTAGTTCATAGGCCTCTGCTATTGTTAAAGGTTGATCCCTAGTTTGCTGCAGTTTTTGCAAAAATTTGCATTCTGCAGTACAGAAATACCTAGTTATTCACAACCCCCACTTATCTGCAATTGTGGCGCAAAAAAAAATACGCTGAGTGTTCTAGAAATTTTTATACTGTACAGTCAACCCTCACTTTACGCAGTTAATATAACCCACAGGGTACCGCGGAAAGTGAGAAACGCGTAAAGTGAACAACATAACATATGGGATTAATTGAAATAGAGACCGGGCCGACCCCCAAACTCCACTTTTTGACGACACACAACTATGTTGTAGTAAAAATTTTATCTTAACTTTATGATGGTATGCACAAACAATTAATATAGAAGAGGTTAGGTTAGGAAAAATAAAGGTTAAGTTAGGAAAAATAAAGGTTAGGTTAGGAAAACTAAAAGTTAGGTTGAACACTTACGTTAGTAGAAGAGATGGGTCAGCATACGGGGATGGAGGCTGGTTCCGAGGCAGAGGGCAGGCTACTGGCCCTCAGGTGAGTCACCATCACTGTCATCCACACTTGTCAGGGCCTCCCTGACAAATCCCTCAAAGTCATCTTCACTGTCTCTACCTCTGTCACCATCACTGGCTTCGGCTGGCTGTGGTGGGTTGCGGGCGAAGAACTCTGTTATGCTTTGCTGACGGCTGGTGTTTATGTTGTCGTGATAAACCTTGAAGTAGGGCTCCATAGTCTGCAACAGCTGGGTAGTGAAGATTTCATACCTGTTTGCGTCAGGGTCGTCGGAAAGGAGGAGCTTGATTTTCTCAACACACTCGATGTATAACTTCTAACATACACCGTTGAAACTTGATATATGAGCAAGGTTGGTGTAATGGGACTGCTCAGGCGGCTAATAGGCCTGCTTCCCCATGCTTCTCCATTCTTATTTTCTTATGTTAATTTATTTCTTTCAACATTCTGTATAGAGTCGGCAGCCTCGGGTAGTATCATATTTAAATCTTTTCGATGGTGCCAACTGTTGAAAAGCCATTATTCAGGTTATTACCTATTTTCAGTCGCACATTGCCAGCTCACCCAGACCTGGCCAAATATCCAATCTTTTTCTCATGTTATAGTTTGAAACATTTGAGCAGAATCCCTTGGGGGTTTGACCTCTGCTTCCCTACACCTTCCTTCAGTTTATTATTCTTCTTTGCTTTTTCTTAACCCTGCACCGGCCAATACCTTTTATAATAATCTTGTGGAAAAACTCATCATCATCCTCCCACCTATAGCCTTTTTTTTTGTCCAATAATATTCTTAAATAATTATTTAACTACCAGTCATTGTTGTTAGATCCAGCTTTTGGTAGTATGGCAGGTTATTTGCCCTTTGTGCATTAAGTAACCTGGCTTATTTAAATTGTTGTGAACCCGTCAACCCGTGATCAGGTCATCCTCAAACTGTTGTGGTCTCCAGGTAAGGTGAGGTCGCCCCTCAGGCATTGTGTGAGGTCACCTCATGTGAGGTCATGTAATCCACCCCCAAGTGTGATACCCTTTCTCTTGCTGCCCCCGGCAAACTGTCAAAGTTTATTCTTCTGATATATCTGGTACTTTAGTGTAATTTTTCTTGTTGCCCCCTGAAATTTAATTGGAATCTTATTTTGTGATCCTGTTATAAAAGTTTGTTCCCACCTCGACATTATTAGTAATGAGTTTTTCTGTTTGTCAAACTAAATCGAGTATGGTATTAACCCGAGAGGGTTCGGCTAGTTATTTAGGAAACAGTCCTGGATTTTCCTTGTTTCAAGAAAACTTTCTGATTCTGATTCCTATAAGGTCAATCCAATCTATTTGGTTAAAGAAGGTCGCCTATACAGACTTTACTATGTATGGAAGCCCTGGCTCATTTCATCCCAAAAAGTCGCTCATTAACGCTATCAAGATTACGAGGTCCATATAGGTTTCCCAGGATTTATTATTTTTTCCTCACCATCGATTACTTAACCAAATTGTTTCTGTTTTCCCCAGGCTTCCTTATTTTTTCACACTTCAGATTATCCCTGACATAGATTGTTACTCTGCTTCCTTTCTAATCTGCCTATCTGTATGGGAATAATTTGTAACCCAATTCTAATATTCGACAGTAACCTGTAATGTCAGTCTAAGTTTATCCATGTTTCGGTGAATGCTATTATATCGATTTTTTTCAACATACCACCCTGTGGATTTCATCCATTTTGCTTTCTATACTTCTATCTGTCACATGAGTAGCTTATATTTTAGTTAGTCGTGGTTCGAAGTTGTTCTTTTGTCATTGCTTAGGTTTTAACTCCTGCTCTAATTTAGTTTTATATCATAATTTCAGCACCATTTCCTGGTAACCTTTCACTCTTGTTACCTCAGCCCCACTGCGCCCCTACACCCCCAAGGCTCATATGTTCTCATAGCAGTTAAAAAGAGCCATTATACTATCAAATTTGAAGGATCACAGATAACGAAACACATTGTTACAATATCTACTTATAAATATAGAGCTGGAAAATGGACCACACAGCAAAGATTGGTTAGGGTTAGGTTAGCCAGGCTAGGCTAGGCTATGCAGGTCAGAATCTCACCTTAACCTGTAGGTATATATAAGACAATTCACTCTTTTCCTACAGAGAGTCGGGTGTGGGAGGACGAGGATGTCTGATGCAGTTGGTCACCGTGAGAACGCTTCTGTCAAAACCTTCCGTATCCGCTTTTGATATTGTCAGAATCTCATCCGAAAATCCATATCAGCGTTAGGAGTATAACAAATGCCCAGCATTCTATAATTTTATACATTTATTATAATAGTTAATAAATTCCTTAACTGACTATGGGTTTTCCCCATGTTATTGCATCATACCGCATGACCGCTGTCCTTACGACCACATGGTCACTGTGCTTAGGACCAGCATGGGGCTTAGACAAGGTGAGGCGAGGTATTTCATCATCTGCCGAAAGTCGCGGGCACAGCCGCTTTGAGTTGTTAGAGATAACGCATTTGTTGTTGCAGTAACTCCAATAAAGAAGTCTGACTTTTCCCCGCCGAAACTCATCATGAAAAGCAGTATTTGTAAGTTGAAGTAAATTAGTCATTATCTATTTGGTATATGCTAATGGTGAAGCTTACGTACAGCCAGACTGGCATGATCCAGGGTGCGCCTCCGGGCTGTCCTCTCCGGGCTCCTGCCCCAGGTTGGCCTCTCTCCTGCTTGAGCTACCGTGGTGGGGCTACAAGGTTGTCCTTCCTGGTCCGGGAGGGATGTTAGCCATGAGTTAGTGGTACTCATGCCACCACCAGTAGTGGGAGTGCATGAATATTTTATGTCTAGTTCTTTCCTATTTACCTAGGTGTTTCTGTTGGTCCTTTCATTCCAGAATTTTATTCTTCAGCCATGATTATGCCGTGAAAACCCAAAGAGAGTCATAAAGTCTGTCTATAAACTTAAAGCTAGACATAG
This sequence comes from Homarus americanus, assembly GCF_018991925.1. Classification (NCBI taxonomy): domain Eukaryota; kingdom Metazoa; phylum Arthropoda; class Malacostraca; order Decapoda; family Nephropidae; genus Homarus; species Homarus americanus. The sequence goes on along the minus strand of NW_024716703.1, from coordinate 23,916,510 downwards.
CAGCAGCACTAATGTCCAGCCTGCATCTTTGGTGATACAAGCTTGGGAGAGAGACGAGGGTGGGGGATAGAGGGCCATTCAATTCAGATTTTTTCCTCTGATCAATAACGAATTAAAGCTTCATTCTATACAGCCTTGGAATAACCTATTTTTTATTAATGTAACATGTTTTTTCACTGTAACTTTGTAAATTTTTCAGTAAAAAATGAGTAAAATAGTAGCATTATTTATAACCAGTAACAGTAGCATATCTTGGTAACAATTCTGCTGGTTGCATCAAGGACAAGGAAATACTAACAGAAGGCAAGGTGTAAGTGACGTCATGGTACAGTAATACCAACATTGGGGTGTAGGTAGACTTAGTGGAGCCACATTTTACCGTGCTGCCAGGTGTTAAACCTCCATATATGACGTGCAGCCATGCATTTTAAAGAGTGATGAGAAGTTACAGTTCAGTGCATTAGGTTCCACGAGCAGGCTTCAATTAAAAGTAGTACACGGTTGGTCCGATGGAATACGACCAATAGCCTGGACATTCACATACCGGTTGGGTTTATGGATTGTTTTCACCCGATCTTTTCATATTTTTGCAATTTGGGGTCTCCATACTATTTGTATTGGCTTTACAAATAACTTATTTGTCTTCCATCTGTTGTTGTAACCTTTGCGCTGTGAGTTAAGCTCTTCTTCCTAAATGTCATGTTCCTGTACTGTTGAATACACATGGTTTCACCTTTCACGACGGAGGTGATGGAGTTCGGGTTGAGATCGGGGCAACCTGATATTCCGGGGGCACAAGACCTTGAAGAAAGAAGAGAGAGGTCGACTCATGCCGGAGGGAAAATGCCACCAATGCAATGAGGTGAGGTACGAGGGGCGAGGCTGTCACCTGCACCACGGTGATAAATATACTTTATGTCAACAACAGCCTCACCACAAACACTTTACTGATGAATTAATTAAGTTAATCACCATCATTATGAATCCTATGTAGTATTATCTAAAACATGTTAAATGTTAGATTATGACCAATAGGTAAAGCAACAAGATTTCAGCTTAATAAAATTTATCACCACCATTTAATCTTGACGTTCTCGGTCTTTACACCCCCTTAAAACTTTCCGGATGATTCAAAATAATTCCCTCGTGAGAATTTTGAGAGGAAGATGGTTGTACCACCAGCCAAGAGGCATCTGTAATCACAACTATGCCATAGAGATGACATTATTACAGGCAGCACAAGCAGTTGTTCTTTATGAACTCCTGCATCTTGGACACTCTGGTTTCTCGGCTGGTCATGTATAAAATTTGACCAACAAATAAAACAAGGCATACTTACTTTCAAACATCCATTTTTACACACAGACATTGTCTTGCATGGAATAAAGAAAAAAGATGTGGTAAATTAGATATCGGTGCTAAATATCGGATAATTTAATGCATCTATATGTAATGGAGACAAAACTCACAAGAAGAGAATTACATATATAGGCAGGGAAGTACAGAGAGTAGGAAATGTAAAGATAGAAACCAAAAATTGATGTTATTTGTAACAAGCGTCACCACGCTTATCTTATCCTGTATGTCAATACAAATATATATCATACTTCTTAAAGGGACAAATTTGTTAAAACACCTCTGATGTTAAATTATTTGCCATCACTTCAATGACATGGACACATGAATACCACCTTATATCGGGGGTACCAACACACATTATGCCTTTACGTTACTTGGCCACCGAATTCTCGGACACACCTTCCGAATGAATACATTTCCTGCCAGTAGGTAGGTAACTCACCAGGACGTTCTGACAGCATCTACGTGTATGGACGTAGGCCCAGTGAAGAATGCTGGCTGGGCTGCTCTATCACAGGGAGAATGCTTTAGCTGATGATCGCCGTGTCTAGTCGGGAGGTCTCCTCCTGACCTGGGAGGGACGGGCGTGACTCTGGCGCAGGAACTGAGTGACGATCTTAACGGGAGAGAGATGACAGCAACCAGAATGAGAACCAATGGAACTCGAATGGAATCTCAGCCATCGAATCTCGAATGCTGAATATGGAATGCCCGGGGACGGGACCGTAGGCCTTTGCGCAAGTGGGCTTGCCCATTGGCTTCTGACCCCAACAATTAACAATTAAACTGGCTTGATCTGGAGCATCAGTAGGGTCCCATTTAGTGTCTTGGTTAGGTGTCAGGCTTCACTGCCCACAGCGGCCAGGTCAAGTCCTAGGGTCATCTGAGTAAAATAAACTGAATGTCAAGTGGTGTTCACGAGGTCGTGGTGTACTCTTGCTGTTATATATGTGATATAAATTTAAGTTGTAAGGTTTGGTCTGATAACTCACTGTCACACCTCCTGCCAGCACCAAAGTCATCACAGAGACTGATGTCACATATAGACAGTAACATCACGTGTGGTATCAAAGATAATCCCAGCTAACATAGTCTCACAAGACATTTACAACCAACAACTTATGGGTGTATGTTTTTTCATTTTGCTTAGTTTGATCTGACAAAGCTCACTATACCCCTGCCAAGATCAAAGCTTCTATGCCAGGAGAAAAAGGAACATAGTAAAACATAGAATGAAAAAATCCTCTCATATGGTAGAGTGTCCGAGGCAACCCTAAGAAATCACATTTGCCAAACAACAACAACAGGTGCCATACTTCCATGTCAAATAATAATTCATCTCAGTTTAAGAGAATATAACATCGTGTTTCATAGTCCAAAGACATTGACTTCAAATGGAATCATAGAAAAAAGTGAGATTAAGAAAAGACATTCTTGCAAACATCAACAAAAATCAGAGAAAATACTTCAAAATACAATAAAAAATGTTCACTTCATATTAGGGTATTGATATCTTTTTTTATTATGCATCAACAAGACGTGACGTTAGTTGGGTCCGGGGTATAGCTCACGCTTCTCCATCCAGCTGGTATCTGAAAATAGGGGATGTATATGCAGCTCAAAGCAGCTGTAGTCAGGTTGGTCCTTCATCATCGATTTCTTTGTGGAGCGTCAGGACAGCACATCTTCTGCCCTTTTCTTCGCCATAGCACACATCTTTCTGTCTTTTCTTCGTTATACCCACCCTTGTAGGTCGCTTTCTCCACACTGACTTTCTTTCTCCACCTCCTGGTTTCTATAATTTTCCAGACGAGCTTGTCCCATCTGCGTTCTTCCTCTATACATCTTCATTTCTTCATTCCCAGATGAATTTTTCTGCTCCATCTGAGTTTCTTTTTATACATCTTTGCTTTATTGGTATTCCAGATGGTTTGCTTCATCTGTATTTCTTTTCCGCAACATCATAATTTTCAAATATATTCCAGAATGAATTTTTCTGCTCCATCTGTATTTCTTCTCTGCAACATCACTAGTCGTCATGTCGTAGACGATTTTCTGTTTGCCTGCTGCCGACGCCCTTCCGCCGGGATGGTGCCGTCCACTGTTTAGCTTGTCACTCTTAGAGATGAGATCATTGTGGGCAAGGCAGGTTCTGGGGCACCAGCCTCCGTACGGGAGTGTCGGCGAGACCAAAGACCATTCTGCAGGTCTTACACCTCCAAGTAGTGGTGTGTGAATCCTCCCTGCTGAGCCTGCCACCAGGGTTCGTTGTGGGTGAGTGATCCCATTCCACACTTTACAAAGTAGAAAATATAAAATCTTTTAATCCTATACCAAGGAGGTATTGAAAGAAGTGACGTGGTGTGTGGTTTCGTGCTGCCTCTACTGTTGCACCACCACCGTTGGTCTCTTCTCTGCTCTCAGATGTAATTTTTGCTGGCCTGGCCAGGTGGTGGTGGACAAAGTATTATCGACAGAGAAACAAATCCCAAAAGGATTAGTTGGGCGCATCTGCAAAAAAAAAAAGTTTACTTTATATAAGAATAATGTTTCTATAACCATTATTTCCGTCACGACAATAAGTTCTCACTCAGGTTGGGTCGGGGAGGAAGCCTGCACCACACTGAATATCATTTATCAATGAAAAAGGTCAAAGAGTAAGAATTACAAATATAATAATAGCATAAAAAATACACTGAGTGAAGCTCTGTATTCATCGCAATATTACTTATATCAACCCATCATCACCAAACATATTGGGTTACGCATGGACAAAAAGACGGGGATTAGTGTGGCCGGTTGCCGGGCACAGCTGACGGGGTCACCTGAAAGGGGTGGGGCGAGGTCAAAATTTGGGTGAGAGGCGAGGCTGGCTGGCTGGTGTGTTGGTGGGTGGAGGTGGGGAGGAGCCGAGGCGGTTGATCGGGCCAGACCAGGCTTTGTGGGGCGGGAGGGGCACGAACAGAGGGGCAGGGCGGGGCAGGTGATGTGGAGGAAGGTAAGGAGGGTGAGGTAAGGATTAGGACAGGGAGGAGGATGTAGGGTTAGCGATGTTAAGTTATAACAGTAAAAAGACACCGCTTTCACCACTGAAACACAATGGCTACATTTAACACTGACCAACATTGTTAAAACACCTCTTTATACAATCCATTTATTAATCTACTCAATGACATGCACACATTATTATCACTATTATATCGGCAATAACACATTTATGCTTTTTACGTTACTTGGACATCTAATTTCGGACACACCTGAATGAATACACTTCCCACAGTAGGTAATCTACCCTAGGACGTTCTGGATAAGACTCAGTGGTCCTGGCCAGGTGTCTGGCTAGTGCGGTTGCAGGCTCACCGCTCACGCTTGGGCTGGGGCGGGCAAGGTCGGTCCCTGTGGTTTAAATTTGGTGTGTCAACCTGAATGTGTGGTACCACGAGGTCTGTGGTGTAATTGCTGTTATATGTGCATATTCTGGGCTCGGGCGTTTGGTTCGACAATCAC
>NW_024716703.1:23892069-23911544 GCF_018991925.1 Homarus americanus | reverse complement strand
ACATTTAGAGTAAAGGTAAACACAAACATAATTTATTCCATAATACGACATACAGTATGCCCATAGCATGTGTTCCGACTTACATACAAATCCGACTTAAGAACGTCCTACGGAACCTGTTCATAGCCCATGGACCCCCTGTAAATGTACATAATTTTATTAAATTTCCTATACAGTGACATCTCCTTTAGCCAGAACAACTGGTGCAGAGCACTTCCGGGAATGAGAGATTTCTGGGTAATGAGGCAACTCTCTCAAAGCCGGAAAAAAATCCCTCGTCCCCGGAATTTTCCGGGTAACGGAAAAATTTTCTCAGAAGTTCCAGAAATTACCCACTACATCATCTATGGAACCTGGAAAAATATCCCCCCGCCTCGGAATTTTCCGGGTACTGGAAGATTTTTCTCGGAATTTACAGAAACTGCGCCTAATTTTCATCTCTCAAACCTGGAAAAAACTTCCCCCATCCCCAGAATTTTCTGGGTATCGGGAAAATTTCCTTTGAATCTTCCGGAAATGTGCCCCTCAGAAAATCATAATCAAAATCGGAACTTTCTGGAAAATTCCAGCTTTGGAAACAATTTTCCGAGAAAATTTCTCAATTCCGGCTATTGGAGAGCTAACGGTTTGAGGAATTCCGGCTAATTGAAATATCACTGTATTCTGTTACATGCACACACAAGTGTTCATACAGAATGTGCAAAAAGGTAAAAAATAAAAGAAATGATTTAAGGGAAAAACAAATTAAAATTTCTTATCTTTCTTTAATTTCTTTAAGGGCATTAGCCATCCCGGGCACGGGTCATTTTTAATGACCCACATCAAGGCCCGGGGGGCAAAAATATAATAAAACAATAATAATTATGCCGATGATGATGATAATGGTAATAATAATAATAATAATAATAATAATAATAAAAGTAATATAAATATATTTAATAAATAACAATTATAATAAAATAAAATAATAATAATAATAATAGTAAAATTAATAACAATATTTAAAAACAAATAATTATAATAAAAGAAAATACAATTACACGTACAGTAATAATAAAAGTTTATAAAAATTATAAATAATAATAATAATAATAATACCCCCTGTAATAATAAAGAGCCATGAATAAATTCAAAAACAAAAAATAAAAATATCAATAGTGAGAAATAATATATGCATGTCGTGTTGTTAATAGTAAGAGTAACAATTGAGACCCTGCAATTGTGTGTAAATGAGGCAGAAAGTCATATCAGCAACCTGGGACTTGGTCGTAATTTTTGTGATGCCATATGGCAGCAGGTTCTACCATTAGACAACACATTATGCTTCCAATATCTTCCCAGATGGTAATTAGTGTTTGCTCGTGAAAGGGGAAGGGGGACTGGGAGAGGAGTACAGCGTCGGAATGGTGGTGGTGGGAGAGTTCCGGCTAACGGGGAAATTACTGTAGTTGAAATAAGGTGGGGATTAGTGTGTCTATAAGAACAAGGAAAAGAGTTTCACGTGAGAGTGAATAATTTGTGAAATATTTTCAGCAGAAGTGGGTGGACTGTTGAAGTTTAACTCTTAACAGTAACTATCATCAGTGGAAGTTAGTTGTAAGGATGATGGCCATCATCAATGGATGTTTCATGATCAATTCGTTCCATTTTTGCTCATATGAGGGTAGAGTAGGGAATCCTTAGCCACCGGTTAAGGTGGATCAGGAGGAAAATTCCCTCAAAATGTTCCAGTTAGGTTTTATCAGAGTGCCAAATATTGCTTGTTTGTGAAGGGGTAATTTTGAGAGATGAGTACAAGGTGTAGAAAGAAGAGAGTGACCAGGTGAACCAGTCAGAGAAAAGACAGTAACAGTGTAGATGTGTTGTGAGGTACAGATTGGGAGTGTTTGCTCTGTTTCCAGTACAGTTGGTCATTATCTATGGATATTTGGGCGTAAATGTTTGTTCACCATGATAGTTCAACCCACTTCTGTGTTATTATATTTTTTTATGAGTACTAAAATATAAGATAAATCTATTTGCATATCTCCTGGAAGTAGCATATTTTTTCTCTTTACCCAGATCTTGGCTGCCCTAAAACATCTTCACAGTAAGAACATTGTACATTGTGACCTAAAACCAGAGAATGTTCTTCTGTCATCTGCTAGTGACTTTCCACAAGTGAAGCTCTGTGATTTTGGCTTTGCCCGAATTATAGGAGAAAAATCATTCAGGAGATCTGTTGTGGGAACACCTGCTTACTTGGGTAGGTTTTGAGTGGGTATATACAGTAAGTTATGCTTATCCATAAAATATATTTATTTTTACTGAATAAAAGATATTCCATAGTACACTACAAGTATTATAGTTTAAGTGAATTTAGTTCAAATTTGTAGTGGGGACTTACTAGGCAGGCATTTATAACTATCATTTATGCCATGGAAGTGTCTGCATCCATTTCCTCAACCTTACATATATATATATAGGTAACCAGTACCAGATGAAGAATAAAAGCTATAATTAATTTGGCACTCGCACACTTTCTCTCACAGCCAAAGTAATGTGATTCTGACAAGCCTAATATGCTGTACCATGAAGAGCATTCAAGTGCTGGAAATTCACCTTTATGATATTTATTGATCATAAGTAATATTGTCCTGCACACAATTTTTTGATCTGCATTTAGCCAACCTTTGGCTCCAAGCAGAATCAGTTGTCAATCATGTCTTTGAGAGTAAAGACTTACCTTCTGTACATTTTCCACCCCCTTTCAATGGTGCAGTCTCGATATCAAACTGTAATATACACAAGTAAATTAATGTAAACAATTTACACCTCTGGTGACTGGGTTTCAATCAAGACCACCTGACGACTAGCTCTGATGGCTCTTGTTTGAACCCGGCACACCCAGTGGTGTAAATTGTTTACATATAGTCTTTGAAGTCAGTTGCTGTATTGTACAAATTATATAGATACTGTACCTATATAATTTATTTTGAGTAGAGTACTAGTTTATTATGTTGTTGAGAAAACTATAACTATATGTTGTGTTATATGTAGACTGCATTCTTTGCATAATTTTATGTGTATACTTATTCATTTTCAGCCCTGGTAGACAACTGATCACAGTGCTAATATCTATAAAAATTCACACCATGCCACTGGCTTTAGACTTTGTGGTTTTTATAAGTATTGTACAGTCTCTCCTCGACTTAAGACGGGATTCCGTCCTGACGACCAGGTCGTAAGTTGAAAAGGCGAAAATAATACATAGAAATTCTAAAATGGGTGTGTCTTTTTCTTCTCAGCACCACGAGAACTCTCACTTTTAAAATTGCCAGCCATTTTAAAGGGAATTACAGACGAAAATTTTGTCAGTGCACAGCGCGATCACTAAAGTCGGAACTCGAAAATATGTAATGTGAAAAATAATTTATACGACCATGGCCGTCGTATGTCCAGGTTGTTGTAAGTCGAATATGTAGTAAGTCGAGGAGAGACTGTAGTCTTCATTTCTGATATTTGAGTTTTGGGAGAACATTACAGATAATAAACATTAAAATTTCACAGCTCCGGAAGTATTGCGCAACAAGGGATACAACCGGTCTTTGGATATGTGGTCTGTAGGAGTCATCACTTATGTCTCCCTCTCTGGAACATTCCCATTTAATGAAGATGAGGACATTAATGATCAAATTCAAAATGCTGCCTTCATGTACCCACCCAATCCTTGGAAGGAGATAAGCCAAGAGGGTAAGTTGAATTTAATTTTGAGTACAGTGATGTGTGAGCTATAAGGGTAAACCAGATGGGTATTGGAGACCTTTGGTGTAGAAGGAAAGTATTAAGCAGAACATATTTTACATTAGTAAGATTGAATTAATGACAGTATGCACGTATGTATATAATAATAATAAACATTTTATTGATATAACATGGCAGCCAAAAGGGTGAAAATGTATAATAAACAGAGATGATAAAAGTTACAAATGGTGAAATTGGAGAGTGGGTTACTTGATTAACCAAAATTTTCAGTACAAAATGATACTGTGAACATCTGTATAGATTAACTACACATCTGGTAGTGAGGGAGCTGGACTTCTAAACAGTCTTGTGACTTGATATTGGCATCAAAAGGTTCTTCCCACAGTTCAGAAGGCCTTCATACCTAAGTATTAATGGCAGGCCTGGTCATTCCCTCCCTCCCTCTGGCTGGTCACTACCTACAGATGTTTAACACATCCACCACATGGTCCTGGTAGGTGAGGTGACAGAATGTCTGGCGTTTGTTTGTTTATTTATTTGAGATAAGATTTGACATTTGGCGCTGAAGGCCTGCCTGCGTGTTTATTTATCATTACTTAAGAGTGACTAAGCTCTTCTCATAATTTTCCACCCAAACGACCTGGGTGAATATAACTTACATTGGAGGGTTTCTTGTAAGATAGTAATTTATTTGAATTTTTTTTTTTTTTTTTTTTTCAATTTAAATTATAATTGTTTATTCCTTGATAGAGGAAACGGGATCCTAGTGCTGTCACTTGGTACCCCTGTACCATAACATCAGAAGCAACTGGCCAGTGTCACAAGTATATACAGTCATCCCTTGGTTATCGCCCCTAATTGGGACCCCGCCGATAACGAAAGTACAGAACCTATGGGATTTATTCTAATTGGTACAGACACCCATTTTACGACAATTTAGACCCACTAAATATATATATATAATGTTATGGTAAATATCATAAACACACATAGGCATGGCTAGGTTTAATACAAAGTGATGAAAAGGGTACGCTTAATACTGTAGTCCACAAAACATGTAGCTATGCTTTTTTTTATTTGGTCCCCCGTCATACGAGTCCGTTTTCTCTCACATCAGGACGCCTGAGTCCTCCGTTTTCTCTCTTAATCTTAGAGTGTACCAGAAACTTTACTATTTTTAGTAATGCCACAGAATTTGAAATTGCAACCCCAATTGCAACTTGCAATTGTTGAGGCAACTAGATATGTCTGATTACAGCAAATGTGTTATTGTCAATTTGTAGGTGAAAGATTTTATCCTCAATAGATGTAGGTTAACATTTCACCTGTAGGCAAATGCTTAGAAAAGCCTAAGTAAGGAAGCATATTCCTTTAACACATAATATCTGACCAGTATGGGGAGGATCATCGTGTCTCCGTCAGGGGGTCGTGGAGTGGTGGTCCAGCAGGCGTATGTTTTTTTTGGGGATACGGATGTATATGCGATCGGACGTTAACCGGCGCATGACTGTATTCCCTGTTTTCTTACACCTTAAATTGGGCTACATTTTGTTTGGGGGGTACGGAATCGGGTACGAAATTACGGTACGATAATTTATCTTACTAGTACAGTATGCTGCGAAGGTACGAAATAGCGGTACTGTCTTTTTCCTTTGGTACGAATTACGATAAATCAATTGTACGGAACTGAATTGCATGCTCTGACTGTACTCACCAGCAGATGCTGTCATCTTGATCCTACAGTAGGCATACACTCTGCTGAATATAATACGTAACTGTTATCACTTTTTTAATTTTAACTCTTGTGATGGAGGTGTGGTAGGGGATTAGTGGGTCTCACTTTACTGACTTAAGATCCTGATGCAATATCAGGTTACCCTTTGTATATAAACTCTTCTCTCATTTGTGGTGTAGGTAGGGTGAGGGATTAGTGGTCTCATATTACTGACCTTCTGATGCAATATCATGGCACCCATTGTTGGGGCTGGGGATTTAGTGGGTCTCATGACCTGAAGATGTCTTGAATAAAGACAAAAGATGCTCCAGTGTTTCCCACTTACTGAATGTACAGTACAGAATCATAACTGTAATCAATTTTTAAGTCTTAACACTCTTGGGGTTTTCATATGCAAATTTGTGTATGAAATAAAAAAATTTATGTTTGCATATGAACGTAGACACACAACACACACATTTGGCAATGTCAGCGCGTTCTGGCAACTATGTAGACTGCACTCCAAGGTCACCATGCCAGTCTCCCTTTTGTGTTGAAAGGACCCAGGATATAATGTTAATTACAATTCCCTCATTTTCTTGCAGCTTATACTGATTTCTCGTGCATCACAGTGATTTAATTTATTCATAACAGTGTTGTGAGTTTTGAACCATGATCCATGTTACTGGTGAGGGTGGAGGGGTGGGAAAACGTAAAAAGCGCGAGGAGATTGCATCACTTGGTGATAGTGTGGTGCTTCCTGATGTCTCTCCCTTGCAAAATAATAATTTTTTCACCACTTTTATTCTATACATTAACTATTTTTACCTCCATATGTATGCTTTATAACGGAATAAGGTTCATATTGCAATCACATGAAATAATGAAGGTATAAAGTGATGTATAAACATTTTCATAAAGCGTAAACATAAATTTTGTGTTCTCCCTTTGTTTATGTATAAAAATAATTATTTTATCGTGATTACGGTACTCATATAAAACTGTTTGTAGATAATTTATTTACAATGCTAATGCAACAAATTCCACCTTTTTACTTCAAAGAGTAAGCTTATTATGACTCATTATGTACAATTATGGTGCAGTCAAGTACGGTGAGGTGAGTAAAAGCGAGAGAGAGAGTGCCCACCCAAATCCAAGAGTGGTAACACTGCATTAACACTATTGTTGGCTGATTGTGTCCTGGCACAGTAATGTACAGTATTGCACAACACAAATTGTACACAGAAACAACAGCTAGCGAGGGAACAACCTTCTATAATGGCAGCAGAATATGAACTAAGCGATCCAAGCAACTGGGCCACTCATGTTTCCTGACACGTGGGGATGCATTGGAACATGATACAATCTCTCAGAATCCCCAAAAATATATTCCCAGGCCCAGAAAGGAGAGGTTTTCTTGGAACCATCTCAGGATTTTTTCTGGAAAATGCGCCCGATTTTCATCCTCGGAAACTTGGTCGCAGACCTTGAATGGCGAGTGTTTTCCTGGAACCAATTTCAATTCTGGCTATTGGAGAGTTCCAGGAATCTGGGATTCCGGCTAATGGGGAGATTACAGTACAGTATTACGTAATATGAGTCTAACCACCACGTTATATGTCAAAGCTGTTTGGATTGCAAAGGGGCAAACAGAAGGTGACAGTGCTTAGTCGGTGGGACAGGTGATAGCTAACTTCTTCAAGAATTACAATTATTAATGATTTTGTTACTAAATAACCTCAAGTTTCTTCTTATTTATCTTCATCATCAGTACTTTTGATAATTATTTTAAAATAATGAATCTAATTTTTATTTTTGTTTTTGTTTCAGCTATTGATCTGATTACCAATTTGTTACAAGTAAAGCAGAGGAAGCGTCTCACAGTGGATAAGTCACTTGCACATGTATGGCTTCAGGACTACCAGTGTTGGTGTGATCTAAGGGAACTAGAACGAAAAGTCGGTGTACGTTATGTCACACATGAATCTGATGATGCTCGCTGGGCAACTTATCGTAAACCAGGTGTCCCCATGTCTCCAGTCACTCCAACATCTGGCTCTCCTGATGATGATGTGTTAGCAGCATAATTGATATTAAAACTAATTATTTTATCAAGTATTGTAAGTGCTACTGTTCAGGTATTCCAGATAGAAATGACTGATATTGAGGGAGATGGTAATGTGATGTTAAGTGAAGTTTTGTTATGAAACAAGATATGAATGTGAAATAGCATCTAGAACTTTGTAGTATTTATAGTTACAGAGTATTGCAATATATTACACACAAATAAAAAAAAAAATCTGAATTAATGATTGTCACTAACACTTGGAACACAAACACTTTTTTTTTTTTTAATTGTGATAGATAAGAGTGGGAGTATTTTCTCAGTGCAAGAGCCTTGGAAAGATTCAAGAAATCCCTGAAAACTTGTCATTTAACCTTAAACATATTTGTAACCTAATGACCATCATAAGAGGACCAGTGTCATTCTGCCAGATAAATGTAGAAGTCATAACTGACCAATCCTGGCTATAGCAACTGTTATTTATTCAGAAAAATAGTCATACATCCTTAATGACCAGAACCCTAGAAAAGGGATCTTTAGAAATAAGAGCCATTAATAAAGGCTGTCAGGTTATGTCATGAGAGCAAAGCAATTCAGCTGTGTCTATTCACTTGCATTGGTAACGAGAAGACGATCACAACAAAAATCCAAGTTTTGTCCCAGCTGTTTGCTCATAGTGGGTGCATGTGCTCTAGACCACAAATTACTATAGGAATAGATATGGTAAGTACAGTACTTGTGTTTCTGTCTGCCTTCTTGTCAAGATTTGTTTTGATTGGGCTGCACAGTCAAGTACAGAAATCAGATGTGTTCAGACTTATTGTTTTGCAGATAGATAATGGATGAGTTGAATATTTTGGTTGAGTTTATTTCATGGGACTGACAATTTCTGAAAATAAGGATAACTGTGTCATCAGTTTAAATCAATCTGCCTTTTTAAGATAATTTTTATTAATGGGGGAAGGATTTTTTGCTCATTAGTGACTGATATAGGATTTTGTGATTCAAGTAACAGGTCTTTCACATTGGGATTCAGGTTAGTTCATAATCATTATCACCTCTTTCAGGAGTGTTGAGTACCCTCATCTTTTTTAATCATTAGAAATTAGATAATCCTTCAAGGAGTTAGCATGCCAGTAAGGTTGTTAAGGGTACATATTATTAATGGTAGTTTGGGTTTGACCAGCCAAGTATACATATATACAGATAGACCCTGATTTGTGAAACGATTCCATTCCTGAAAAACCCTTCGTGAATTGATTTTTCATAATCGAAGAACCTTTTCCCAGACTCCCATTATAAAAACTAAGATACATTTCTATGGAGAAAAAATTACAAAATTAAAAAGCTACAGAAAATGTTAATATTGAACATTTTTGTTGGATACAATGGTTTTAATCCAATTATAAACTTACTAAGTGAAATAACCGCAGTACAGTAAAGTAATAATTTTTTTGTTACGAGAAATGACATGATTTAAAACAAGTGAACAGAATGAAATGTTAGGCCAGCATCTAAGATAATTATATTACCTAAGTAATGTACTATAGTAAAAAGGTTACATAATATCTTAAGAATATGCAAACAAATAAAATTCTGTACACAGAGGTACGATACCTTTACATACAGAACACTAAAGAAAATGTTTCAGGCAGACACTTAGACAAAATTTGGTTACTGCCATTTAATCTTAACTGTATGGTACTGTACTCTTGTATATATTTATAGTTACCAGTTAACTTTCTCACCCATCGTGACACAAATCGCATCAAATCATTAGGTACCTATATTTGCATCGGTAACACGAATTGTATCATTAAACTTTAAAAAATTCTCCCTAAAAATGTTTTTAAGATAATTGCATCAAATTTTTGTGCCTCATAGACGACTGTGGGCAGAGTTTCGTTGTACATCAGTTTCCTTCCCTCAGTCTTCATGGTAGATCGAATATGTCTCTTTATTTCTTCACCCACCCTTCCCATAATTAATTATATCAAAATTCCAAAGCCATCATTGGGAAGCTCATAAAATTCTGCTTCTATAAATAAATATACAGCAATACCTTGGTTTGTGTGAAAATATCCGAGATATGATGCTGGGAACACAATTTACTTTTCCTTATTTGGAGTGAAAAAATATACAGTCCTATTCTCATTTTTTTTTCTTGCCTATGTTAAAGCCCAAAAATAACAAATCCAGTGATATATAAATCATGCAAAAAAAACTGTTATAAATTGGCCGCAGAACAAAGTTGACCAGACCTCTCGTGAGTGGTCCCATATGACTTCAGAAAGGGGCTCAACACAAAAGACAGCTTCATGCCCTGTAATGCAGTGCATTCTTGGGATGGAAAAGGTACTCTATATATAAATTACTCTTCTTTCTTTAATGTCCTGTTATGCATGACCTATTTTGCAACATGAGATTGGTATGAAGTACAGGCATCCACCGGGTTACAGAAGGCATGTGTCCTTGAAAATTTGTCTGTAACGCGAAACCAATTTTCCCATTGACTTCCATTATATAATTGGAGATGTTTTCCCAAGGAAATATTTTCGGCAAGAAGATGTAATACAAGCACATTTATGAATGAAAATAAATTATTTTTAACACGTACATCGATTATTTTATGATGTATGATTATATATATATACAAAACATTTGAATTTAACTTACCACAAACGATGTTGAGTGCTGCATTATGTGAGGTGGTGAGGTAAGGTGGTGCAATCAGAGTTACTGGGAGGGAGATGGAGGGGTACTACTGGCTCCAGCCTCGCCCTGTACAGGATTGTAGCAACCACCAAGAAATCCACACAAAATAAATTTTATAATTATGTGAATTTTTTTAATAGTATTGAAGAAAAAAAATACCCAATTTCCGTAAGGGCGGATTTTTTGTCCGTATCCCAAATTTATTGGACATAATTCACAAAATCTGTAGGAGCGAATTTCCGTAACCAGAATTTCCATAACCTGGGGGATGCCTGTTTACATTTAGAAATATGCCATACTAATACAGTACTTGTATGAATATGTTTTTGAAGCCATGTAAAGACTTGTATTTTGTTATATTTCCATGCATTAGGACATTGATGTTGTATTGTGTACTGGTGTTCTTGACCTGGAAAAATTTAGATTTGTGTAGGAGTGAAAATTCCACAAGGAATGTCAAAGTCTTTTAATGAGGGGGAGTTCCCTCTCCATAGGCTCACATGGTATTAGGGAGAGACCTCAGTTATAGAAACCAGGGTCTTGGATATGCAAGTTGTCAAATAGGGATGTTGTGAGGATGATGATTTTCACTTACTTCATTTCTGTTGATGAGGCAATCTGTTAGGGGAACAGGGAAGCATACTAGCTATGATGAAAATCTAAAGATTTTTTGTTCTTTGTCCATTTTGGGAGTAATGTTCTCACAGCTTGGAATAAAAAATAGAATGTTATATTCTTTGTGTCTTGTGAAGTAATCAGCTCACTTGTTATACTAAGAGACAATGAAGTACATTACTACTGAATAATAATTCTATAGTTTGAGCTTGTAAGTCTAGCTTAAGTAACTAGGTTATGAGGGTATTTCTGTAAACACACACTGCAAAACTAGGGTGCAGGGCATTAGGTATCACATCGTGGCTTCTTTTTGGAGTGAGTGATGTCTTTTTCTGAAGAGGCGCATAATCCAGAGTGAAAACATGTACAGTAAATGTTGTTATATGCATGAGGAAACCACTCCCTTTGACTTGTGATCCTTTAAAGTATGTGAAGTAAACTGTATGCTTGTTAATCTTTTCAAGGTAGAGGGAAGCCTGCTGTTAGCAGTTAAAGCCTTTTTTGTTGTCCATTTTCCTAAATAGGTGTATATCGTCTGACATGGGTCCCCAGGGATGGCTGTTAGGTTATAATTGATTTATTACAACCAAAACACCATTTTATAAATGAAGCAAGATTAGATATTCAGTAACCATCCCTCCCAAGGGTATGTTGTTAAATACCTGACAGTGAATTTGGATTGTTACTGTGACTGGCAAGTGACTAATGGAAGTGCCTGGATTTTGTGGTATGACTCGGCAACCTTCTTCCTTGGATGGTGGCTCCTATTTCCAAAGAGGATTCTGTTAATAAAGGAAGGTAAGACCAGTCTTTTGAATAGTTACCAGCTGCTATTCTTAGAGTCAGTGTAAGTTATGATCCTGTATATGAGAAAGTACAGCAGACACAATTTTTGGTTTGGTGTTAATTTAATAGAACAATGTGTCCTCATGCTTTCTTTTTCAGACTAAGATCAAAATTATTGTGAAAAAAATTAAAATTTCCCAGGAATTAGATTTTTATTAAAGAACAGAGATATATACTTATTTTATCTTTTGGTTTATATCCACTAGAAATACTCTACTACTGAAAACAGTACATTCTCTTGTATTCATTATATGTGCCTGTCATAACTTGGTTCCTAGCTTGCTTTATATTTTCAGTGCTTTTGTGATGCACTCTTTTCATGAAGTTTGTTTCATACTTATCTTGGTCATCATCACTGTTTAAAGGCTTAATCATAGTTTGCATAAGGGTTAGTTGCAATGCAAGAAAACTGAAAACTTGCTAAGATTATATGTTGCAATAGTTGGTGCATATCTGGGTTAGATATTAATTTACTTTGCATGAAAAATGCAGGTCTTGAGAAGTCTTGATATGTGTATCATATCCTGTGGAATGAAAACCATTAACAGGAGAGGCATTATGATTACCAGTGAATTCATTGCAATAGATATTACCCCTTATCATTAATAAGACTATTAACAGATGTCATAGATGTTAACTTAATAGAACCATTTAAAGGATAAGTCGAGAGGAAAAGAAGTTTTTTTGTTGACACCTATAGGATTCAGGTCTGCTTCAATGAGTTTTTCTCAGTTTAATTTGAAAAATACAAGTTCTAGCATAAGTATCCAATATATTTTGATGGTTGATGAAACGGCAATTTAGATGGACGTGCTAAAATGTTGCGTTTTGTTTATCATTTGATTTTCATGCAGCAAATTTGGTTGTAATTTGATAATACAGTACTGTACAGACTTGCTCTGGCTAAGAATAGTAAGCACACACAGGGACCTTCACAGCATGAAACAGGTAATAGTTTTTTGGTTTGTTTTTGAGAATAAATAGTGATATAACCATTTTCAGTGACTTTCATGGAATCATTTGCAAAAGTAAAATAAGTTCAGTATTGTCTAAATTTTGCTATGGTTGGCCTTTCAGTGTGTGTCCTTCATTAATCTTTTCATATTTTGAACTTCTCATAATTACTGGTTCAGTTTTGAATAAACTCTTCCAAAATGCTTCTTGGCTGATCCTGTCTTGAATTGTGTTTCGAACTACTGTACTGTACAATTAGAGGTGCCCTGCCAGAACCCAGGATGCTCACATTCCAAGGTGCGTGTACCCCTTTACGCGGGTGAAGTATAATTTTTTTATTTAGCTCATAAAATTCATACCAATTATCCGGCCAGAATATAATTTACATTGCTGGAATTCTTACAATTTGATGATCATTTTTAATATAAACATAATAGATTTTGCATTAGACATACAAATTTTAGATATAATGTTTACTCTGAGTAAATATGTTATCTTTTGTGCAAAATATATGACATTTATATTCAAAATATTCCTGGTCTTACAAGAATCCAGCAATGTCAATTATATTATCCTAACTTTAGTTTGAGGTATTATTTATTACTATACCCTAAAATCTACTGGTTTTCCTCCCAAAATTTCTCAGAGAGGGAAGAGCCAGCAAGTGTAGTGTGAGAAGAGGGGGAGGGAGTTGAGTCCATTATTTGAATGAACATTAACTTGGCGACTGTATTTCTCTATTTCTCTTAAGTATTAATTGTGTGCATGTACCATCATAAAATTAAGATGTTATTTTTACTAGAACATAGGTATTGTGTCGGAAAAAGTGGAGTTTGGGGGTCAGCCGGTCTCTATTTCATTTAATCCCATATGTTATGTTATTCACTTTACGCGTTTCTCACTTTCCGCGGTACCCTGTGGGTTGAATTAACAGCGTAAAGTGAGGGTTCACTGTACAATATTAACGTTACTTTTGGGTTAGGTAGGATATAAATTTTGGTGGGTTGACCCGCAGAAAAATACCGAAATCATATTGCAGGCAGCCCATAACTGAGGAGAGGTTGCCCATGACTGAGGAAAGGTTGCCCATGACTAAGGAGAGGTTGCCAATGACTGAGGAAAGGTTGCCCAAGACTGAGGAAAGGTTGCCCATGACAGAGGAAAGGTTGCCCATGCCAGGTCTAAAACATCAGAAAAAGACATTGCTCAACTCAAGAGCCATATTGGTTGAAAATGTAAATTTACCAATACAGTACTTGTATTGATAAATAAATTGACACATATATAATAGATAAAACAGACTGAGCGAGGTATTGATAGATATACTGAAAGGCACATAAAGACAGACAGACAAATAACTCCTTTAGTTTACCTTACCATATGTGGTGGTGGTGCTGTGGTGGTGGTGCTGTGGTAGTGGTGCTATAGTGTTCATTGGAATTAAGTTCTAGAATGGCAGCTATTTGTCTCAGCCTGCAGTATCATTTTCAGTTGTGATGGTGCTGTTCAATTTCCCAGGGTTAACTCATCTGTAACAAACAAAAACATTTAATATACACAACAGTTTATGATATAAATATTTCCATAAATTAATAGTCATTAAGTACAGAAATTGTTTGTTTTATGCAAGTTTGGTTTACGTGAACTTTCTTGGGACTGTAAATCTTGCATGCTTGTCAGTTTTGCCTTAATATTCCCAGCTAAATTAGTGGTACATTTATACAGTACTGTAGTTTAAACAGACAGACAGGTAGAATCCCAGTTATCCAGCACCTACGGGGATTCAGAGGTGCCGGATTAACAGGTTTTCCCATTAGTTCAAACTCGCTCTTGGGATCCCCAATAAATCCTACAGTGCCGACTTAGCAAATTCATACCTTAGAAAAAAAAAAATTTACACTTATTAAGCTCTATATAAATAATGTGGCTTATAAATAAAGAAAATATAAAACAACACAGAGGTATAACTTTACATGCTGATTAAGGATCTGTTCACAGTTTAATAATTAAGGTAAATGGTATTAATTAATTACTTTTGGAATAAATAAAGATATTTAGAATATTTAAAAAGTCAATTACGCTGTGGCTGCAAGTCTTAAATCACCTTTATATACATTCTCGAAATAATATATAGATACTGACAGATATTGGTAAGCCATATGGATAGACATACAGTACATAGATTGACAGACTGACAAATATTTATTAATAAATAGATTGACAAATACTGTATAGATAAAACTGACTGAAACAGGTATTCATAGATAGATATTGGTAGATAATAGATAGATAAATTGAGATATACTGAAAGGCACAGAAAGACAGACACACAAACATACATAAGCAGTTAGATCAGTGGTTCCCAACCTCTTCCATTCTGTGACCCCCAGACAAGATGTGATAACTACTGTTGTCCAAGCCTAAATCTTTCTTCGATGAAACAAACTAAACGTCACTGGATTTTTTTTTTTTTACGAGAATTAGCCCACCCGGGCACGGGTCCAACGACCCACAACGGAGCCTGGGGGGCGGAAAAAAAAAGCGGAAAGAAATTGTAAATATAGAAAAAAAGGTTATACAGTACTCTGACATTTTCTATTTTCACAATTTTCTGATGAAATATCCCATTAGTTTTTTTTTTTAACAAATCATGGTACAGTAGTTAGGTAGCAAATCCCAGAAGTTATGTCTTATGTACGCAAAGTTTAGTTGGGTATTAAAGAACTAATTTTAATTACTAAATGAAATTTTAGTTCAGTATTAAATACATACTTTTAATTATTACATTAATTTCTATTTAGTTACTGTAGTACGTACGGAAATAAATTTAAATTATAAATTAAATTATAGTTGGGTATTAAATACTTATTTTGAAATAAATTTAATTATAGTTAGGTAGTAAATACAGACTATTAAGTACTAAATTAAATTCTAGTTAGTTACTGAAGTACATACGGAAATAATTTTAATTTTTAAATTAAATTATAGTTAGGTATTAAATCCTTAATATGAAATATTAATTTAAATTATAGTTAGGTAGTAAATACATACTTTTAAGTAAATTAAATTCGAGTTAGTTACTGTAGTACATACGGAAATAAGTTTAATTACTAAATTAAATTAGTTAGGTTTTAATTACTTAATTTATAATAGTAAATTAATTTATAGTTAGGTAGTAAATACATAATTTTAAGTACTAAATAAAATTGTAGGTAGGTATTAAATACATAATCTTTAGTACAGTACTAAAATAAATTATAATTAGGTAGTAACTAATTTAGATAAAAAAAATTTATGTAAATTAAAATAATGTATAGTTAGGTAGAAAAACACAATACAGCTGTAGTTATGTAGTGAATTACACCGTTTTTTTTTTTGTGTGAACTGATTGCAGTATTAACCCTTAAACAGTGCCAAGGATGATTGAGATAACACCCAATACAAAAGTAATTTTATACTATACTATACTGTACTGTGCAGAATATTTTTCCATCATTTCTAACTTCTTTTGTTCAACTTGAATCTTTATTTTGACAAAAGCTGAATCTCCAAATCTTATGCAACTTTTGATTATTTGCAAGTTGAATGTTGATCATTGTTTCTTCCAATTGTTTATCTAACAATTGCTGCCGTGTGCTCCAAAATAATTTATTATTTTCTTCCTCTTCAATGGTTATATTTTTCCTGTTTGGTCGGTTATACCGTTTTTCTTCAAATAATGACGTTTTCTTTTTATTATTCTGGGAAGAGGTTGAGGGGCTAGGTTGTAAATTTGGGTCATCTCCTCTGCTGGAGGCACGCTCTGGTACAGGATTTGTGAAGCACAAATCTTGCCCTGGATTTGTAGAAGGCATGCTTTCAGCAAAGTAATTGTGGTCCTCATCAATGAAATTGATTGATGGGTACACATCCACTTCAGCTGTTCTACTGATCGCCGAGGTCCATATCCCTCAGCATTGAAACTTGTAATGCGTATCCATGCTTGTTTCTTTAGTGCAACAAGCTTCCCACAAGTACTTTTATTTTTCAATATTCTCTCCTCTCCAATCAAATAAACTAAGAAATCCCGCTCCCTCTGTGATATGGGACTTGCCCAGAGCCAGAAACCAAGCAAGATAGAGTGTAGGAGGGCTGAAAAGGAGTTCCAAAGGCTGGTTGCACGCGAGGTCAAGTCAAACCCAAAGGTTTTTACCGCTATGCAAAAGTCGAAATTGAAAACGTGCGAGTAGGAGCATCAGACCTGGAGGCTTGAAGATGGTAGTTACGCAGATTCTACCCAGGATAAAGCTGAGGCATTGAACAGCTTTCTTTTCCTCAGTGTCTGGCTAAGAGAGATGCAACTAACCTTCCTGCGTTTGAGGACAGACGGTTCGACACAGCACTGACCTGGCTACTTGTGTTCACAGAAGAGGGTATTAGAAATAAACTGTCCAGGCCAAAGCGGGTCCATAAGATCCTGACCTGACATGGTGCATCCTAGAGTGCTAAGGGAGCTGTGCAAACGAGCTTGCAGAGCCCCCTGAAGATTCTGTTTTGTAAATGCCTGATGAACAAATGGTCCCCAGTGAATGGAAAGTGGCTTATGTGCGTCCTATCTTCAAGAAGGGTGATAGGCAATCTAATGAACAACTATAGACCGGTGAGCCTGACCAGCATAATATGTAAAGTACTTGAGAGTATTATCAGAGATGCAGCGATGGAACATCTACTACGAAACAACCTTGTAAAAGTATTGCCAACACGGTTTTATGCCGGGGCGCTCTTGCTTGACACAATTGCTCAAGGTATTGATATTTGACCCATATTCTAGAACGGGTGGTAATATCGACAATATTTACTCTTTAGATTTTGCCAAGGCTTTCGACAGTGTACCCCACGAAAGGCTGAAAATCAAACTGGAAGGGTACGGAATTCGGGGAAATGTCCTAGCGTGATAGAAGACTTTCTACATGACCGCAAGCAATGTGTGGTGATTAATGGCACGAAATCGTCATCTGTACCTGTAACAAGTGGGTACCGCAGGGTAGTGTATTGGGCCCGCTGTTGTTTGTTTGTTTCATAAATGATATGCCTGACGCTGTACACTCCTCCATACAAATGTTTGCCGATGATGGCAAGTTATTTCGGGAAATTAAGAACCAAGCGGACTGTGAAGAGCTGCAGAAGGACCTCTGTGGGCTCCAGGAATGGTCGAAGGAATGGCTGCTGAGATTCAATGTCACGAAGTGTAAGAGGATGCACCTGGGGCGTACCAACGGTAAGGAGGCGTACCATATGTCCCAACGGGATGAAGAAAATGTACTAGTTGAGACTGTGTGTGAGAAGGACCTAGGTGTGTATGTTGACAATGAGCTGAAGTTCTCGGGCCATTGTGAGGAGAAGGTAAATCAGGCAAATAAATTATTGGGTCTTATAAGAAGGTCGTTCAGATATCTAGACGGTCCGTCCCTCGTGACGATCTTCAGGAGTGAAGTGCTTCCCCATCTGGAGTACTGTCACCCCATCTGGTCCCCGAGATATGCTAGGGACTGTCAGTTGGTTGAAAATGTTCAAAGGAGGGCCACCAAGCTGGTGCCTGCACTTCAGCATCTCAGCTACCCTGCGAGATTGGAGCGCCTGAACTTGCCTAGCTTATACTACAGACGGGCAAGGGGGGACCTAGTTGAGGTTTATAAGCATCTCAGGGGGCACTACTCAGTTGAGTGTCCTTACTTGGAGCTGGCGGACGCTCGCCCCACAAGGGGTCACAGCTCAAGATTGAAGAAGCCGCAAGTCCGGAAAACCGTGAGGGCAAACTTTTTCGGAGTGAGGGTTGTAAACTCTTGGAACAATCTACCAGAAAGTGTTGTGACGGCACCGAGTGTGAGCTCTTTCAAGAGAGGACTTGACCAACACTGGAGCGGGTTCAGGTACATTCAGGAGCCGGTGCATGCCCGGTATTTGCCAACAGTGCGTGACAGAGACGTGACCGATCGCCCGGGCGGCTAGCGAGCCGACCTTTTGGTGAAGAATATAAAGGAAAAGAGTCGTGACCGATCGCCCAAGCGGCTAACAAGCCGATCAGTGGCGAAGAGGATAAAAGTAAAAGTAGGGAGACTTTGAAGGTAAACATATCCCTGACGAGAGCTGCTACAATACTAAACATGGCGCCAACAAAGGTAAACAAACACCCATAATGCATCAGCGAAGGAGACAGTATTACCAGACCTAAATAAAATCATCCCGCACTAAGTGGAAGAGGTTCGAGCATTTAAAAATGCCGCTTGATGGAACAATACCTTCGAAAAGATTCTTCGTTGGAAGGGGTAGATGTTGTTTAATAATATGGCCGTTAATTTTCTTAGGATCGGGTTAGGTTAGGTTATATCGAGATTAGGTTAAGAGTAAAATCAAGACCTCACTCGCGGGCCAAATTCTCAGTACGCATGCACAGTGAACCGCATCGCGCGACACAATACTCACCAAACTTAAACCAACACTATTAGTTCTGGTCAGTTTATCTCCGCCGTCATGAATATAGATTGTGATGCACGAACTGAGACCCGGAGCCGAGTTAGTATCTATAACGTAATGATACTTAACCTCGATACAACCTAACTTAACCAAACCTAGATACAACCTAGCCTAACGAACCCTAACCCCGACATAAACCTAACCTCGATACAACCGAACCTAACCTAGATACAAAATTCCCGTTAACGCCAAATCCTTCGTTCGACCTTGTAAGACACACCGAGGCGAGACGCTATCTTGATGCAGCCTGGGTGGAGGTTATCTTGGCACGGCCGTGTGTGTTAGAGAGTGGGAGAAAGTTTACTGTGT